>NW_007578044.1:0-26359 GCF_000690725.1 Stegastes partitus | reverse complement strand
GATGCTGCAGACCTCGCTGGTTATCTTTAAAGTCTTGCAGTGATAAGAAGAAATCCTGCCCCTTAAATCAACAGTGCAGCACAGCAGGGGTTCACCTCAACTAAATGTTTGTGGTAGCCGTCCACAAGCTTCTGATTGGATCTCTGACCGCTCCGCTTTGGCAGGATTGGTGCTGGTCAAGTAAATGTGTTGGCTTTCTTCAGCTCAGTCCACAGGTTCTGAATGGAGTTTAGGGCAGAACTTTGTGGAGACCAGTCTGAAGCCTGAATTCTAGCCTGATTTAATGATTGTTTATGTGTGTTTGGGGTCATTGTGTTGTTTGAACACTCAGCTGCATCCAAGATAAAACCTTCTGGTTGATGATTTTAGATTTTTCTGAAGAATGTGGAGGTAATCCTCCTGCTTCATTCTTTATTCTACTTTGGTTAAAGCACCAGTTCCACTGGCAGCAAACAGCCCCCGAGCATGATAATGCCACCGCCGTGCTTAACTGTAGGTTTAGTGTTGTTGGGGTTAAAGGTCTGAGTCTAATGTTGTAGTCAGTCATATTCACTCACAAGTAGTTATATACTTTGCATGCATCAAACAAACTCTGAAAGAGTTGAAATGAAATCTAAATTTCACATCAGGCTTTTTGGTCTGCAAACTTCCACTTTAAATATTTTGTGCAGCCAACTTTGAAAGATTCTATTCCAAGAGCACACAGCATGTATATTAAATGATAATTCACAGCTTTACATTTTATCAAGGATGCATTTTATACATCAAACTGTGTTAATAATGGATGCTGCAGACTTTGCTGGTTATCTTTAAACTCTTGCAGAAATGAGAAGAAATCCTGTCCTGTGGTAGCCGTCCACAAGCTTCTGATTGGATCTCTGACCGCTCCTCTTTGGCAGGATTGGTGCTGGTCAAGTCAATGTGTTGGCGTTCTGACACAGGCTTGTTTCTTCAGCTCAGTCCACTGGTTCTTAATGGAGTTTAGAGCACAACGTTGTGGAGACCAGTCTGACACCTGAATTCTAGCCTGATTTAATGATTGTTTATGTTTGTTTGGGGTCATTGTGTTGTTTGAACACTCAGCTGCATCCAAGATAAAAACCTTCTGGTTGATGATTTTAGGTTTTCCTGAAGAATATGAAGGTAATCCTCCTGCTTCATTATTTCATTTACTTTGTGTAAAGCACCAGTTCCACTGGCAGCAAACAGCCCCCGAGCATGATAATGCCCCCGCCGTGCCTAACAGCAGGTTTGGAATCTAATGTTGTAGTCAATCATATTCACTCACAAGTAGTTACATGATTTACATGCATCTAACAAACTCTGAAAGAGTTGAAACGAAATCTAAATTTCACATCAGGTTTTTTTGGTATGCAAACTTCCACTTTAAATATTTTGTGCAGCCAACTTTGAAGGATTCTATTCCAAGAGCACACAGCATATATATTAAATGATAATTCACAGCTTTACATTTTATCAAGGATGCATTTTATACATCAAACTGTGTTAATAATGGATGCTGCAGACGTTGCTGGTTATCTTTAAAGTCTTGCAGAGATAAGAAGAAATCCAGTCCTGTGGATCTCTGACCGCTCCTCTTTGGCACAGTTGGTGCTGGTCAAGTCAATGTGTTGGCTTTCTGACAAAGATTTGTTTCTTCAGCACAGTCCACAGGTTCTGAATGGAGTTTAAGTCAGAATGTTGTGAAGACCAGTCTGAAACCTGAATTCTAGCCTGATCTAAACAGTTTTTTGTCTGTGTTTGGGGTCATTGGTGTTGTTGGGGTTAAAGGCCTGAGTCTAATTCTATAGTATATGTAGTGTATTCACTCACAAGTACTTAGGGTTGAAGTGAACTAAATTTCACAGCAGGTTTTTTGGTCTACGAACTTCCACTTTGAGCATTTTGTGCAGCCAACTTTGAAAGATTAAATTCCAAGAGCACACAGCATATATATTAAATGATAATTCACAGCCTTATAGTTGATCAAAGATGCATTTTATACATCAAACTGTGTTAATAATGGGTGCTGCAGACCTTGCTGGTTATCTTTAAAGCCCTGCAGGAATAAGAAGCGACGCTGTCCCTTCAGCACGGCGGGGGTTTTACCTGATAACGGCGAGATTGATAACGGCGCGATAGTCATCAGCTGCTCAGACACGATAAACCACATATAATTATTATGCAACGCCGCTTGTTCTTTTTTTCTTTGTCACTGAATAAACTATGTTTTGGATAATTATGGATCGCTTAAAGATTAATTCCTTATATCGCCCTGTTTGAAATTCACTCCAGCTAAAACCGTTCAAGGATTTTTTTTGTTGTTTTTGTTTGTTTTTTTTTTAGTAAAATTCCGCCTATACTTTAATGAAATGACCCCATCATTTGGATTCCTTTACTCCTGAATATAAATGATATGATAAGCGCAGCTAAATGCCTGACAGGTAGTATATCTCCTCTAATTGGAGGCATTTGAAGATGTGACTCCTTTTATCTCCTGCTCATGATTACAAGCATGCTCTGCCCTAATCCATTGACTTTAAAATATCGCTTTAAGAGGCTAAGAAGATGAATGTTTATTGCCAGTAATCCCTGACTGTGATATATGGAGCTGCCGTTTCCTCGGTTTTCTCCCCCCTCCCAAAAAAATAAAAAAACCTCGTATGCAAACCGCCGCTCAGGAGGCCGCCGAGATCACACTGTCCTCTTTTTTTTTTTTCCTCTTCCAATAGCTGTCAAGTAATGTTTTCACCTTCATAAAGTATTTCTTATGTCGACATTGACACCTTCTTCTTAGAGGAGCATCAAGGCTGTGTCCGGGTGAGCTGTCATCAAAGTGTAAAGGATGTCACTGTAATCTCTTTATAGCCATAGTAGCCGCATGACTCTGTTACAGGAAATGGCTGAGCGTGCCGCACATTTTTCACCCCTTTACAAATTAGATGTCCTGATTTATCGAGACCCCGAGAAGCACCGTTGTGTAAATCACCGCAGTTCACGTCTTACTTCCAAACATATAGTCGCCAGAATTTCTCAGCTCCTCAGCTCTATGCAAACCGTAAATCACCGCGCTTCTCCCAACACGGCCCGGGCTGCGTTGTTATCTTCGCAGAGGAACTCTTTAGACGGCGATATCGGAACAGTGAAGAACTCTTTCATTCTCTCACCCATTTTTTTTTATTCTCGTATAGCTGGTAAAAGAGAAAAGAGAGGGGGAAAAAAAGGCCCTTTTCATATTATACTTCACTTTGCCTTGAGCAGAAAAAGTCTCCAGTCTTTTTTTTTTTTTTTCTGGATCAGTACATGATGAACTGACTGTAACACTCTAACCGGCTGCAGCTCGTTGTTCAGGAGAAACATCCTCCGCTGCGTCAGTAGCCGCTGATCGTATCCGTTTAACTCTTTGAAAGCATCTCGCAGCACAAACTGTATTTGTTTGGGATGGTTCTTCTTGATGGATTTTTTTTCTTAATTTTCCAACCAGATTCACTGATGGATTTGTGGTGTTCTCAGTGCTGCTCTGTTTGATTTATAGTAAAGATTTAGGCATTTCTGATGAAACGCAGTAGGATGCTGTTGTTAAGTTTGTCATGAGGAGACGTCAGTTCTCAAGAGAAGTAGTCTTACAACTTATATGACGTCTTTAGCAAAATAAAAGCTACACTGTACAAAAAAAAAGGATGTTTTTAAGAGGTTTTAACTGTAATATTTGAATCATTTCCTGTTATTTTGCACATTTTACTGATAGAACATTTGGCAGATGTTTGCAGTTTTTTAAAAGAAAATATTATGACCATAAAGGATTGAACTCGTACAACATCGATGTTACGTATGCATCAGTTCCCAGGACATGAAATATTACCATCTAAATGATTTAACTGGTCCTACAAGAGAGAGCGAAAATACGGAAAGGCGTCTTTTCAAGCTACACTGTAAAAAATAAAATTCAAAAAATATTATTTTTATTTTTATTATTCTTAACAATAATAATAATAATAATAATAATAATAATAATAATAATAATAATAATCACAATCATAGTAGTAAATATGGAAAGTCGTTTGTTCAAGCTACACTGTAAAAAATTAAATAAAAATAGGTTATGTATAATAATAATAATAATAATAATCACCATCATCATATTTTAAAGAATTCTTAGCTGTAGTGTTTTAATGTATTTATTGTTTTTTTTTTTGTTTTTTGTTTTTTTACATATATTTTGTTAAATTACAAATATCCGGTAAAATTGCAGAAATAGTTTTAGTGTACATGCGTCCTGTTAAAATAAATAAATAACATGACAACATCGAAAATGTTTTATAGTGGTTTAAAAATGATGATTTACTCTTTTATAAATTTTGACTGTAAAGTTAGACTGTAAACTTTTTAATTCAGCAAAACAACAACAACAAAAAAATAAATAAAAAAGAAGTACAGTTAGTTGTTATTTCTCTAGTTTTTACACTACGTTATATTATTTCAGAATTTTTATATTATTTTTTTCTGGAATTTTTTTTTTTTTTTTAACCAGTTTCTTTTTTTAAAATTTTTTAATTTTTTAAAACCCATGGCAAAGTAGCTTTTCATAATATTAAATACACATTTGAGAAGTTAACATAAAAGTGGATGTGAGGTATTTTAGTACAGTCACATTACACATTACAATACAGCAGAGTAAGAAAATAAAAGACCTAATCACTAAAAAGCAGCTTGCAGAAAACTGACAATATAAATGTTAAAGAAAAAAAAGGTAGTGAAGTGACAATACAATAAAGAACACTACATTATATATGTTGCTCTGATTCCTGTTTAGTTTGGCATCCTGTCTGATTCAAACGTCAGATGAACTCTCTGTTTAGTCACAAAGCTTCACTTGAAAGTTGAACACGTTCGCCTTAAATCTCAGACTTTTTTTTATTATTTATTTATTTTCCCCCCTTCTTTAATCAAATCCTGGCCCTTCATTACACAGGACGTGCGCACGTGTTCGCTCAAGGTCATCGAGAATATAAACTTTCCTTTTGAAGTCGTGTTCAAATTGACTGGGGCCGAAGCAGGCGGCTGGTGCTCTGCCTGATCTGTGGACCCCTTGAGAACCCACAGCAGTCATCTTCCAGATTGCTGAGGGCGTTTTAATCAAACCCCTCCAAAACTAAACTGCAATCACATACATGCATGGACACACACACACACACACATCCATATATCCAGGGACAGAGTGGGGGAAAGAGAAGATTAGTGGGAAAGCGACTTGCTGCTTTACTTTGTGATCTGACCAGTGTACATTACAGGCAGTTCTATGCACATGTGATAGCGCTGGTGTACACGATGCTATTAAATTAGCTTTTTAAATGAATGACGTGACAGTTTAGGTGGGTAGTAGCGCCTTAAATGTAGGAGCTGACAGATTATCGTGTTTAATATCCTGAATTTTTCTGATTTTTTGAATAAAAAATGTGACACTTTGGCTCTGATGCAACGTCCCGCCCTCCGCGCTCTCTGATTGGTTGCATGTCACGAGTAGCAGCCAATCAGCAATCAAGGATACATTTTTTAAAAAGTCTCATTTTTATTACACACATGTAAAACACAGATGAACTCATTTCAACTAAGTTTTACATTGGATTGAATTTGACACCTTTTTTTCTATCTTTACTGGAACTATTTATTATAAATATTAATTACCAATAATCTGCTCTGAACCCTACAGCGACCCATCATCGAGGGACACGAGTGTCTCCCCGAGGAACCACCCCGTGTGGATTTAAATAATCCATCCAGATTATATGGAGCGAAACACAATGACTAAACAATCCCATCACTCGAAAACAATAAAAAAAAAAAACTGCTGACATCCCTTATCCCACTTGGCGAGATGCTAATGCTGGCACCTTTATTTGGATTTCAACCAATTTCATTTTGACATCAGATAAGGATAAACAAGGCTCATTAGCATCACTCTAATTAGATCTCTGCCACGGCTCCATAATTAGCTCAAAAAAAAAAAAATAAAAAAAAGCACTTCTCAGATCTCCCAAGTTACATCAAAAGGAAATCTTTCTCAATTAGAATTCAGAATCCCATTTAATTTTCCCTTTGTTTACCTTTTTTTTTTTTTTTCCTGAGCAACAGTCTCCGTATATAGTGGTTGACAGCTCGCATCCATACGATTTCCATATTTCCCCGCCCACCCTAACGAGTGGATCTGGAGGCATGACACAGTTTGGGAAAAGTCTGCCAACAGTGGTGTTAAAAGTGAAACTGAGCCTCTGTACCTTGTGAGGATGTTAAAAACAACACATAACGACAACCTTGAGCTCTTCGTGGGTATTCAGAAGCAGATGTTTCTGGAAGTTTAAGCAACATAACCGAGAGTTTTGTATCATTAAAATCAAAGACTATTTTTTCTTATATCTTGCTTTTTTTTCTTCTGTTGCCCGAGGAAGCCTGAGTCGACTCAGCCCGTCTCGTACTGTCTACATCTGAGGTTACTGATGAAATATCTTGCAAATTGAGGTTTTTCGACGAGCGAAAGCAATACAGGAAAGGTCAGGGCACCGCCGCGATATTAGAATTGCAAACGGAGAAGAATACAATATGTTTCGTGGACGTTAAACTCGTTTTTCTTCATATACTTGCAGCTTGTTTTTGGTGCTTTTCTCAACTTAGCAATCACTATAGTCTGCTTAATATATGCTGACTTGAAGCCAGTGAGGAGACCTTTGGTGCATGTATGTTGCAAACACACTTCTTCATGAATATGTTTGCCTTTAATTACGACACGGGGAAAGTCTTTGTGCAGGCAGCATCGCTATCTTAAGGTCTCATCAGTAATGTGGGTAAAAAAAAAAAGAATATTGATTTACTTCTCAAGGTGGAACCACAGAAGCTATTCCTTTTTTTAAATTCGCAGAAAAAAAGCTGAATCACCACCTTTTTTTTACTTCTTAAGTAGTAAAACAGGCCCTAAATAAATCAACCCTTTGCCTCCCCACATCTCTACATCTCACTCCTCCTTTATTTCCCTTCGCACTGTAAGTTTGCCGCTGTTTAATATCTACAGTCAGCAGCGACTGTCACGCCGAGCCTCCAGAAATAAAGGATCTTTTGAGTGACCCGCTCTATTAATGGAGAATTATTCTGTCAGTCAAAAAGCCTTCGCCTCGCCGTCGACGTGTCACAGTTTTCAGATGTTGCTCCCGGGGCATGCACACTAAACCTGTCACCAAATGAATTGTTGAGAGAGGCTTTTTAAATATGAAGTGCCCGGCAATATTTAAGGGGAGTGGAGCACATCATTCACTGACACGTTGCGGCCAAAAAATGGAGGGTTTCCAGACTTGACATTTGTCAGCAGCCGTTCTGTTATTTCTCTCCGTTTGCCGCCGCGAAGGTAAACGGTTCGGCTTGGAGTGGTCAGTGTATTTGTACAAATAAGGACACTTATAGCCTCCCTTTACCTTGACAGGACTCACGGCCGTTTCCCCCCCTCCATGCGCCGCCGTCCACGCCACGGCTGACAAACCTCTTTTGCACTCGGCACTGTGCACATGTGTTCTCAGCTGAGCCTCATTGGGAGGGTGTTAGAAAAATAATCCCAACCCGCAAGACCACCATCGGGGTCACGTGTCCCGTCCGTTTCCGACGCGGCAAATCCATTTGATTTAATGACAAAGATGACTGTGTTATTAGCGCCCCCTCGGCCCAACCGATGCGTTTGTGAATGAGAGGTGAGCGGTAAAGCATTTTGCCTGCTCAGGTAGAAAATTGTGAAAATGAAATGTCTGAGGAGAACTACTTGAGCCCCTGACCCGAGCCATGTTGACCCAGCTGGACACTCGGGAATATAAAATGTAAAATGCAGCCACTTATTTCTTAGAAACGGCATCGATTGAAGAGGCATCATTTGTGTGGATGTAAGATGTGACGAGAGAATTTCAGGTGAGGCGTTTATTGTTCCCGAGGAAGGACATTTGGACTGTGGTTTTCAAATCGGCCTTTACAGATACTGGGAAAAAAAAGAAGATTCAAACATCCAATGACACAAAAATTGAGCCAATTTGCTATTACATATATTGGATTCAATGGCCGGTCTCAGTCCAAATGGGCACAAATGTGAACAGGCCTGAGGTTAAAGAGCCAAATAAAGTATTACATTTGTCATTAGACGGTGAATATGATCTTATTTCCACTCGAGTTTCATCCAAACATGACAAATAATTGTGTTATTTATTCCCGGCGCACACGTCTCGAAGGTGATATTTGTTCACACAAATAAGGCAAACAAACCAGAACCGAACGCGAACCGGAATAAAAGCAGCGAAGCTCATCACAGCTAGTCATTTTCATGGTATTAGAACGGGTAATTATAGCTAATTTCACAGTGGTCTATTAATGAGTCAATGCTAAAAGTACCAATACCCCCCAAAGCTACTGCGTATTCATTTATAGGCCTACATTATTTTTCTGTATCCAATTAGGATACCCCCTTCTGTGTTGGGTGGGCTGCCTTCAGAAAAAAAAAGAGAAATAATTACACGCCAAAGGTGGGAAACACCAGAACCTCAGGCTGTCGTATTGAAACCTGCCGTAATCACATGTTAGCATGTAATGAGTGATTTCAGGCTGCGGACCGAAGCACATGTCGTACGTCGATAAAATGGCCGATTCGGTGGAGTTTCAAGGGAAGCGCATGGTGTTTTAGTGTCTGCGGGTGTGTGGCAGACAAATCAACAAAAACCCCAGTCTTATGTCAGACCAAACACACTGCGTGAAATTAGTACTTCATACAAGATTGTACAAATAAACATGTCAACAAAGTATAATGCGGCACTTCTAGTGGGTTGAGCTGCTTCGTCATCCAAGTGGTTGCTGCAATCTGAATTTTAATACAGAAAAACCTAACAGAAATTGCCATCGCTATCTGAATTGTGGATGTTTATAGTCATACCCGCTTCTTATGTTCACATTATTATCGGTTTTATTGATTCTGCTGGTCTATAAACACCAATCAGCCACAACATTAAAACCACCCATGTTGTGTAACTTCCCCCCGTCTGGGAGTGTCCTGTGGTGTCTGGCATCGCCATCAATAATTTAAACTACATTACCCGCTAGACGGGGCAGAAGACAAGAGACATGCATGTCAGAAAACGCGTCTGGCGGCTCCTCGGTTAAGCTAGCTACCTGCGGCTAATGCTAAATGCTAACATAGGCTAACATAGGAGCTGGGTGTCAGGAGAGAGCAGAAGAAATCCTGTCAAACTAAAACGACAATCAGCGGCACTCTGATCTCTGAAATACATTTCAAAGGTGGCAAGAAGCACCGAACGATTTCCTGGATTGTGTAAAACAGTATTTGTGGACGTCTGAGCAGCTACGTTGAACAAGTCGCTCCATCGTGTAGTTCAGATACGGAGATTAATTTGATATTAAACCACTTTGAAGGGATTAATAACGTTAGAGGTGGAGGACTGCAGCTCGTTTGTTGTGTTTAGTGCAGTGTCATTTTAAATAAAGTTGTCGTTTTTTGCTAGTTTACTTCGTCTTTTCTTCAAATTTTTTAATGTCACCGACACAACTTTACCTTTTGTTGGTTAAAAACCTTTTTCCACAGACACACAGGAAAACATCCACTGTGTTTCATTCATTTTAATTAGTTTGTGATTGTCAACATGGCAGACGACTGGTAGAGGACATTTGCATCCCCATCCTCAGCTTGGGAGTGTAGAGGCTGACTCAGTGCCTTTTGGCTCTTTGCTGTGCTCCTCAAGCCATTCCTGAGCTGTTTCAGCAGCTGGCAGATGGAAGCTGCTGCTGCTGCTGCTGCTGTCGGGAAGTGCAGCAATATCTCGCTGGGTGGCACATCCACTGAGACACCCGGAGCCAAAATTTCCCAGCATTGCATTGCATTGTAACAAGATGATCAATGCTACACTCCTCACCTGACTGTGGGTTTAATGTTGTGGCTGATCGGTGTGTATTACCTCCAGAGTAAATACAGATACAGATCTCCTCGTGTTTAATATCGTCTTACCTGCACGCGCTGACACATTGACTTATGGCTTTATCATCTCCGTGTAATGCTGCCGTGTTCAACCAGCTTAATCCGCGCAATAAAACGACAAGCGCAGACCCAAATGGTAACGAATATGCTGCACTGTGTGATATAAAGTCATTTGCAACTGCCACTGACAGCATACCAGTGTCCAAGGCTACTTGCACCATAATGTATTAGTAGCCAGCAGGGAACATGGGGGTGTTAGTTGTGGCTTGTGACTTGCTCTCAATCTAAGGCAACCCCGCTGTTCGAGAACACAGAGAAATGTTGGCAAGAGCATGTGGTCTAATACATGAAACTGTCAAAATGCTAACAGGCCTGGCACACTGCTCTGCCTGGGAGGCAGAATTATTCATTTTCTGCAGTTAAACATGAACATGTGAGCCTTCCCCTACCAGATCAGAGCGTCTTTACTCAGGCTCAAACTAGAACTAAGAATATTAAAAAATAGGCGGCTCGGTCGTCTTGAGATGAAGACACATGGGAAATAATTACTTTCATTTACAGTGACAGCGTACTGTTTTGCAAAAAAAAAAAACATGCACTTAATGTGATTTCCAAGCCAAATGTGGAATAGATTGCTATGATAAGCGTTCACTGCCATCAAACGCTGCTGTATGCTCTTGACATTTTAAAAGGCGCTTTCACCCGCGGAGCATTTTTGATAGTGTCTCATTTTGAACAACATAGCTGCCAATCTATGTAATCGTGGTTTCACACTCTGCATTCACTGTGTTCCAGTTATACCTCAACCTTACTATCAGGTGGCGGTTCGCTCATCTGTGTTGCTTCATGTCGGCTAAATGCTCGGCCGTGATTTTCCTCCGTGCGTATAGCGCCACGACACAGTGCACTCAAAATCAATAATGAATTATTTATTTCTTTGTCTCTAATTCGACTGAGATAAAAAGTCAATAAAGGACTACTGATTGCAGTAAGTGGGGCATCCATTTGCCTTGATTTGTCCTTTATTTAATAAATGTCAAACAGAGACAAATGTCTTGTCATTTTTTCCCCTCGCTTTCTTTGATGACAGAAGGAATTGTTTCTCATAATATCGCATCTCTACTATGGGAATATTTTTAGCACAGAACAAGTCACAAAAAAATCTGGGAAAAAAAAGACCTTCATGGGCAAATGTAGAGAAATTACCTTGAGTGCTGTTTTCCCAACTTAGCAGGCCACTTTTACAGCAAGAAAAACTAGTCAAGTTCAAATGTTCTCATACAACTCCACCGCAATGTCAATAACACTTTTTCAAGGACACATATTTTCCCCAAGATTGTTCGTTTTATGTCTATTATAAATAAGTTTCGAACATTGTTTGCTTTGCTTTCCAACTGTCTTTTCTTTTCTGCCAGTCGTATATTAGTCGGACGGGACTCGTAACCCCAGAAAATGGAAGAGACGCTTCGAACATGTTGTTAAATGTTTTAATCACCCGTTTCAGATGTTATCAGCCCATTAAATGGCTGCTATCGTAGCTCATTCCCATACATATGGGCCAGTAGGGACGTCCTCCACCTTCTAGTAGTCTCAGAAGGCCACTAACGCCTCCTTTAATGACGGCGCTACGGTTTGTCAAAGGTCTGCATTTGAAGGTTGGGGTGGTTGTGGTGGTGCAGGTCAGTGGTCCTTCACCCTGGAAACTGGACTTTGAGTACCATCTGAAATCATAATTCTAGCTTTTTACTCTGTTTGCTTGTATTATCCATTGGTGTACTACTGGGGATCTACCGATTACCTGGCTGGCTGACTATTGAGACCGGTATCTGCCATTTTTCTGATTATTGGTGTCAATATTTTCGATAAATAAATCCAATTTCAACTCTGATACAGTCACTGTAGTCTCAAATAATGTCCCTCTCACTGAGCTGTCTGATTGGTTGCATGTCAGGAGTAACAGCCAATCACCAAAAGCTATTGTTTACACAGAGGGACAGAGGGTGCATGTGCAGTGCAAAGTAGCCTCGGTGAATTAGCAGAGCTGTGTTTGGAAATTGAGTTAGCAGACACTACTGAAGTTGTAATGAACACCAAAGTCTTCCACAGCCGTGCCTAGTTTCCCTGTTACACTGTCATTCTTTAATTGGTGTCAGTGCCACTGGAAGTCTAAGGCTATCACTAAGGGCTTGCTGTGTTTGTTAGCATGTGGCTAACACTATCTGGAGTACTGTAGCATCTTTCTAAAGTGAGATGAACTTTAACACTCTGTTAGAATTAACAGACTCGTCTCTGTAGCAGAAACACAACCTGTAACAACTGAACAAGAAGCAGAACCATCTTCACAAAATAGGCCATTAGCTACATTCACAGTGGCTAAGGCTATGCTAATGGCTGGCGGCTAAGTTAGGAGGCAGCCACAGATTACTCTGAAAGTAACCTAGTTATGAATATAGAATAGTCTAGAAATACTTTATTGATTCCCCAAGGGGACATTGTGCAAATGATGACAGGTTCCCTGCTGTGACATGCTCTATATACCGTTTAATGTACATATGTATGAATTCATTAATACTTATCCTTATTAATGAATGACAGGTTCTGTGCTTTCATATGCTATTATAACAGTTCATGTAAATGCTTCCAAATGTTAGCAATCTGCCTTTCTTTTTTGCTAGTGATCAATATCGACATCAGCCCATGGATCCCTACTAGCTACTAGAGGCTTTACTGGAGAAGGTCCTTCCTGTAAGCTACTGAATGTATAAGATCGATGTGTGTTGATGATTTAATGGGCTGCCAAACCATATTTTTTAAGTAATTCTGAATTCTGATGCCTAAACCTCACCCTCCCGTCCTCCTAATGTTGACTTTGTGGCCGTATGGAAGCGAAAACATTTCCTATGTCGCCTTTTAACCTTTAAAATGTATTTATTTCAAAAGACAATTGAGGTTTAGGTACTTTATGTACCATGTAGCTGTTCATTTCTACCTGTCCCTGGATCCACTGACTTCTATGTCATTAGCTGGATAACTTTTATTAAGGGCACCATTCAGTCATACCATTAAGCCAACTGGTTTTAATTGAATTACCTTCTCCTGCAGGTCCTGCACGGGCACTGGTTCCTCTGGAGAAAATGCGATGAGCGAATTATAAATCTGCCCGTAGAAAGGAGAAGGTCCTGTGGTAATATTACATTTCAGTTTAAGTCTTTGGGATAATGAGCTTAGGTTTAAGAGCAACGAGCCAGACGGTACTAGAGTGACAGTGCTGGAGGAGGCTGAGGAACTCCAGGGATACAACTTCTTAAATCCTCATCTCTTTTATGTCAGAACTTTACTCACACTTGAAGAAGATACAAGCATGGAAGCAGAAAGACATTTAAATGGAACATTAGCAATTTATCACACTTCTCTTCTGCTAAACCAACTGAAGTTTTAAATCAAAAATTACGGCTGCACTGTGCAGCGTATCTCGGCGCTACACCATTGAAATGCTCTAGATCCAACTTAGGTCTCTTGCATTGAATGTATAGGTAAACCTTAACCAAAAAACACCGTAATTTAGCTTATTTTATTAGTAATTGCAGTGTTTGTATACAAAATGTGTCCAATTAAAGGCACCATATATAATACAGAGGTCTGAATACAGTTACCTGCATTTTACCTGTGTTTCTAGTGTTTTGTAATCACAAATTATGACGCAGGATTTGAGCTAGCTTCATGATTTCACAGACTCGTTTTTTTTTAAATGACAGTAGTATTTTTTCCCACTCACCACACATCTGTCCTCCACAAACAATCACCATTTATCCTTTGATCTTAAATACCTTTTAATCAAGTGGAAAGAGAAATGTCATGCACATATGCATCCCTCTATCGACTCCATCAGCCGGCGGCGCCGTCGCTTTAAAACGCATCCGTGTGGAACATCCAGCATCACTCCTCAAACCGACAATATAATCTCTTACTAAATCAGCAGATGATGAGAGATACTTTCATGAGTATTAAACTTTCTGAGGGCATCTGTCTCTTTCTATAAACAGATGTTTCCTCTAATCCTCCTTTTTTTTTTTTTTTTTAACCCTTTTTTGCTAGATTTGTTTCCATTCATGCTAAGCCCAGTGTTTTACCACCACTGGTGTGCCGTCACCTCTTTGGTGGTTTATTTCATGTTGTGTAGTCGATAAACTGAACCTTATCACATTTACCGCAACAGCTGCTTGTTTGTTTTTTTTTTCCTTTCTTCCAGACCAAGAATAATTTTACAATCCCTCCTGAATTAATAGTGTTTATCAATTTCTTTAAAAAAAATAATAAAGCACTATTGCTTCTGTTGCTCTCTGTGCACTTTCAGGAACTGGTTGCAGGCTAGATTATGAGTTCCCCTTTTTTTTTATTTTCCAGATCAATTAAATGTTAATAGAGACTAAAATGTAATGTCTCTACTTCCAATTATCCCATCATATCTTAAATGTAACAATAAGCCCTCGCTGAAACGTCAAGAGACAAAAAGGTTTCGTAGATATCTAAGGCGGCGGCGGCGGAGTGTTTTAAACAGTCACAGGCAACAATTGCTCCTACTGACATCGTGTTCCTCTGGGAAACAGAGCGATAAAAAAAAAGAAAGAACGAACCCCACAGCATTTCGTCTCCCAGCCTTATCCTGCAACTAATGTTATTCTAATTCTGTTTAACACCAGAAGAGAAGCAGCATCAACAAGAGCCATCAGAACTCGCAGGAACGTACCTATGTTAATGAAGCAACTTCAGAGTTTTTTCAGCAGAGACCACTAATGAGACATGGATTGGCAGTGGGGATTGTTATGCGTTTGAAATGCTAATTAAATTTAGAAGTGAAATTACAGTTGGGTCACATGACAATACCAAGATAGTATAGTGAAGACTGCGCCAATATAAATCCAGTCACAGGAGATGGGCTGAATTAAAGAAGAACAACAAAATTAACGCTGTGTTTTATTTATTTATTAATCTGTTTAACTACTACGCGTTGGGGGTTTTTGCGAATGATTCAAAAGGCAGGAACAAAGTTCAAAAAAAGTGGCAGATGAGCTCCTTTGAAAGAGATCTTCAGTTTAAATTGGGTGGTTGGTGGGTGGATATAAAAAAAAAACAGTTATTCATATTGCATCGAGATAAACACTAAAGAGATCACAGCAGTCCCATTTATTCGTCTAGAACCGAATACATTATGGCGTTGTCCCTTCCTGTGTTGCTGCTTTTGCTGATGTGAGCATATGTTGCCTCTGTGGACAGTTAATTTTAGTGTCAGTTTATCAATAAAACAATGCTGCGTGCGTTGTTTCTCCGCCGTGCACTAGACGCTGTAAATAGATTGTGGCAAAACATGTAAAATGATATGTAAATGCGGTCAGTGGAATTTTTTAGCAGGATACTGGGCAGCGTATTAAACCACCGTGTGCAGATTTAAAGCATACAGACCATCTGTCAGGTGTTCTAAAGCAAAAATTTAAAACTGAAAATGTGCATTTTTGGGGTGACTACATGCACTGAGCATAATTGGTCCCCATCGAGTACAGAAATGACTCGTTTTCCCTTATTTGACAAAAATACATGTATTTTTGTGGTGGTTTTTACTGGCAGACGACTAAACAAAGATAAAGGTGCATTTTGCCACCACCTACTGTTATGCTAGCTATGTGGAGCTGCTGGAGAAGGCTGCTAATGTGGCTAAACACCCCAAAAAAAACAGAGATTAATTCAACCCAATGTTTACAAAATTACTTTCCTATTCAACTAAACTTTTTGTCTGGTGATGGTTGTTTATAATATATCACAAATATGTTCCTAATCAACTTGTCTTGGCCATTTATTTATGTCTTCACTGTTTACGTCTTTACTGTCACTTCTTAGCAGCCAACCAATCATACGTTAGATGGGGCGGGGCTTGTCACCCCGGTAACCCAGAAAATGGAGGCGAATCTTAAAACATGTAGTGAGCATAGATATGTATAATAAAGGCTAGATGTCTCGTCCAGCCAATGGAATCGCACGTCCACACTGGCGGCCATCTTGCCACAGTCAGCTTGCTCAGCCATAACATTGTGTTGTAGTGGTGCATGTACTTTTTAAATAACCATAACTTGCTCAGTTTTCTACCGATTTCCAAACGGTTTGGTTTGTTATAAACGTCAGAGGTGTAGTTATAACACTAACGGATAATTATGTTACACTCTCACGGCCAGCAACAATTTGTATTTTAATTATTTTGTATTTTACTTGTATTTTTAATTTTTCAATTTGAATTGTCGCCATGTTAATAACGTTTATAAGAAACCAAACTGTTTGTAAATCCGTCAAGATTTCAGCGAGATTAGAGTATTTACGTTTGTGCAGATCACTCACCTTCCTTCATGTATCACAGGTTCCACCAGAGAGCTGCCCCGAATCAAGATGGCCGCCGGTGATGCCGTTGGAGACTCCACCTGAAGACATCTGGCCTTCATTATACATATCTATGGTGAGTAGGTTGTATTTTGTACCTTAACCAAGCAGCTAATGTGTAAAAATGCCCGAAAAATGTAATATTTTCCCCTAAACCCAACCATGAAGTCTTGGTGCCTAAACTTAACCAGAAAACGAGTGAAAACCGAAAGTAAACAACGACAGAAAACCCAACTTAAGTCTGACATTGAAGGTCTGTCGTCCATCGTGGATGATGTTACTGGTTGTTTTATATATGTTCTATCCTCCTCTCCTGTCTTCTAATGCAGATTTTGTGGCTTTTTCAAACTGGCTGCCTTTACGTTCTATCAAAACCTAATTGAGAACATAGTTGAGATGTATAGGAACATGTTTTGTGGAGCTGGAGTTATGACTAAAGGTACCGAAAAGATCGACGAAAGGTAAGGTAAGTCATAGTTGTAGGGGTAGGTAGGATGCATGGATGGACGCATAAGTTGACAACAGAACTTCCACCCAGGAGGATGGGTTTGCATCTCATATGGGACCATCATTCTTAGACTTGTTGTTGTTTGTCTTTGTTTAGACACCAAAACTACGTCACTAGATTTGGGGAACTGTCATAGTTTGGGTTGAAAAACAACCTTTCACAACAGGTTTGAAGCTTCTTCTTCATCCTCTGCATGGTGATGAATCCTGCCCCATCTGATATGATGGTTGGCTGAAAAGGAAAGCAATGAAATAAATGGCAAAGATACGTTTGTTAGAAACATATTCGTAATACATTAGAACAACAGCCGTCTGGCAGAAAGTACGTTTCTCCCAATGCATAATTGAGATGGTTGTACAGAAATGTGTTTGAAGGAATATTGATTCAATCTGACACGTTGCTGTTGTTTTCTGTGATGGTTTATATGGTCGTGTGTCGCTTGTTTTGTATTTCACTAAAAAGAAAAGAAAATCCTTGAACTCGGGGAGCAGCAGCAGTAGGGAAGAGCAGAGGTTGTAGTTTTTCTGTTCTGTCGGAGGAGCTCAGTCTTTCATGAGGGGTCATGTATACCGTATTATCTGCACTGTGTACTTTCATGTTCTGCGGCTAAAGAACATAATCAGCAGCACACTCAGCGGCACGGACACAATCATAACTTTCTTGTTTGCGTTTCATTTTCTTGCTTTTATTTTTCCGATTAGGGGAAAAACATCTTTTTTTTTTATGCGGTTGTTTTAAATTACAATTAATGTTGCATTTCAGATCGCAGCGTGAGACCAATCTTTGAAAGGTTACGAAATGCAATGAGCTCAAAAGCAATATTTACCGTTTGGCATTTGCTATGAAAATAAAAGAGCATCTCGGATTTGTATTGTAGTTAAAGGATGACATGGTCGGCCGAGTGTTGTTTGCAATGGTTTAGATAAGGAAAGATAAGATGAAGTATTGATCTTTGAGGATAAAAACACAAATAGGTCATTGCAGGAGCCGAGGGTTTGATTTGAGAACGCATAAAAAGAACGGGAATGGATGAGTAATATAAAAGGATGGGCATCTTCTGGTTATGACAAGTGTCTGTCCGTAATCTTTACAAAGAAATCACAATGCCTGCATCCTTTATTAAGAGAAAGACTTGAGGATACACAAGGCGGTCAGCATGTCCATGGCCCAATGATTAAAGCACAGAGAGCTTCAGAGATGTTTTTCTCACAATCGCGCTAAAAGCATACATTGGGGGGGAAAAGGTTGAGAGATTTAATAGATGGCAATAACGTCCCGATAAGAAATGACAGTCCTGCCTGCTTATAAATATGAGACCCCCGAGTGCAGCTCTGTCAACCAGAACATCATTTTCTCTGCCTGAAGAGCGCCTGCATCGATTCCGCTCGCCATTGACAACGCGTTCAAACAACACGGGGCAGCTCCGCCACCTTGTCAATGGAAATTTGATGCTAGGTTAGGATGAGTGATGCCGCCGTCTCGTCAGATTAGCGTGACGTGGACGCGATATCGATGAGACTCTGTTGGTAGTTGTTCCGGCGGCTCTAAATAGGTGCTAATGATTTTGCAGACATTAAACTGTAAAGGAATCGGGGAAACGATTTGGGAAATGTGCTTCTGTTGCGATGAGCTAAGAGAGGAGATCAGTATAACTCTCATGTTTAACAAGGAGGTAGAAACTGCGATCTGCTTAGCTTAGCATAAAGGCTAGTTCCAACCCTTGTGTCCACTCTCAATGGTAGTCCATATCCCTTTTCACACTTGCACTCCATTCTGTTAATGGTTATGGCAACTTTAGGTCTGAATGGGAACCTTGGTTATGTACCGGAAATCTTACTAGGCTGGACCACACTCATGCAATGGTACTTCAAGCTGTGTAAAGTCATTTAAAGAAGGATTTTTTTTTCACATGAAGGCACCAATATTTGCCCAAAAACACCACAGAGATGCTTAATACTCAATTTGCAAGCCAAAATCACAACACACCTTTTACATTTACAAATTTATTGGGATGAAAACAGGTACTAACAGCTTATTATTAATAATACTCACCGTGAATGAATGCAATCCAAGTTTTTGGGGGTGTTTTTTCCCTCTCAAGATGTTATAAACAGCTTAAGTTTGTTGCTTCCAGCTGTTTAGAACTATTCTCTCTGAGTTTATTTAATACTTGCAGCATCAAACAGTTTCAGGATCCACATGTGCGTCTCCAGTTTTTCACATTTGCTAATTTATTTTGAATTCTTCTAAATGATCACAGACAGAGCATAGGAGGTGGATTTGGTCCTGGCCAGCATGGCTGTGAGAAAGTTTAACAGATTGATGACACCAGCATTGTCCAATTCCCCATGTCTGACAGGGGCTTCAGATAACTAGCAACTGATTACCAACTAATCATGGGTTTTTGGGGCCGAAACCAGATTAGATTCTGATATTCTCTCTACATATTTTAAATGATGGAGTCATTGTTTAGTAACTTTCCAGCAATGCATCTCACAAACTTGTTGACGACTTACCGTGAAGACTCGACACCACCGTCTGCTCAGCTGCGGCGCTGCTACATGTGCTGCAGACCAGTGCTGTGTCAGAGCACACTCTGGTGGACAAACTGTGCAATTACCACAAGCATCTTTGCACTGAAGAAAAAAACTAATAGAGACAGGAATGTATCTGTAATAGAATAAAATATATAACAGTTAGTTATTCTTCTCATCAGAGTTTGAGCAAAAACATCTCCAAAAATGTGTGTATTTGCTTTTTAAAAGTCTGAAACCAGAATTAGAGAATTTAATCTTACTGTCACAAGTAAATCAGTAATACTGATGTCCTCATTGTGAGATGTTAAAGTTCTTCCCAAATGTCACTTGAGTTGAGAAACTGGGATAAAGCTGCCAGCGAAGACGTTCCCATCCTCTTAACTGTGCCACCCTGCATTTGTATGCTGTGAACTTTAGAAAACCTCCTTGTTTCTAAGTTTAAACTTTCCAGTTGACTTGCAGATTAAATAACAAGCAAACCACAACCCCAATTGGGGATAAACACAGTTAAGTCCTCCAGAAGTACCGCTCGTCCTCTCGGGAGAGTGAAGCGCGGTGGCGGCGGATGCTCGCTCCGGAGCCCGTGACATCGCACATCTCTTTTCAGTCGTCGTAACAAGAAGAAGCAGCTACCTGCCATTTTAATTGCATTTCTCACTTTTGACTAATTACAGAAGACACAGTGGCCCTCTGGGCAGCCAGCCAGCTGGAGCAGAAGGACACTGTATGTCAAATTTATTCCCTGGCAACAAAAACCGCGGCAGTAACCGAGGAAACTACCCCTCCCGTGCAAAATGTGTTAATTTTATCTCTTGAGTTTTTTTGTGATTTGATTTTCAGATGTGTCCTTTGGTACGCATCTACAAAGTCTGACAGGAAGTAGGAAACGTTATTTCGGAGGATGAAACTTTTCGCTAATTAAAGATAACCCATCAGTGTTGTCGTCGCATCTTCCAGTTTGCTGTTTTATAAAATAAATAAATAAGGCAGTAAGTAAATGAATGCGTAAATAAGTAGGAGAAAGTAATTAAAATCCGTCAGAGAGATGTTAATTCAACATGTGACCCTGTTCTTGTTGGGTTTTTTTTATTATTTTTATAGTGACTTACTTACATTGTGCAGTATGTTTGGTGCTGGGTGTGGATGAAGTTAAAAAAATAATAATTACCACAGCCTTGAACTGTTTGTGCCAAATGAAGCCGTCAACAATTTGGATGATTTTTAATTGAAGCGGCGTCGTAACGGACGCTGCCGAGAAGTGAAGTTAGTTTGGTTTTTCTCTTGATCTTCTCTGAGCGAGCGTGGAGAAAGTTTCATTACTGTGGTCAGCAGTCAATAATCAACAAAATGATTCAATTTAGTGAAGCCATTATCTTTCATACCCAGTTAGCCCAAGGACAGACATCTTTTTTTTTTTTCTATTAAAGGGAATTTCAAGTCCCCGAGCCATGGCGTTTAAAAAAAAAAAAAAAAATGGCCATCTGAATCAATGTTTTCTGACATCTGTGTCCATCGAGGACTTCATGCCGCCTCTATGTATTAATGGAGTTTGTTTGCCTCACAGCACTTTTCATTTTCCAGCTGTGATTGTCACACACTGGCGTTACTGGCTGTTTGCAATGTGCTGATAGGACAGATCTGAGACAGATATCCTCCAGCTGCACGCCTCCGAGACTGATACTCAACAGCAGCTCGGAGAGGGCTCGCCCCCGCCGCCTCGTAAACGCTGGCCTTGCAGAGGCATCACGGCCGGAATAATCTCTCCCGCTGAAAACGTTGCCCAGATGTGCCAGACCTCCTCACTCGCCGGACATACATTGGTTGGCAACGCAGCTCTTTAGGGTTTAATTACATTCTCCTCTGTTCTGGGCTATCTATAGAGCAATTATGTTTCCATACAAAACACCGTTATTGCATTACTGTGCGCAGATTGCCGTCCTCGGAGATGATACAGCAGCTTACAGTAAATTAATTGGATGGACGGACCGCGGAGGCGCGATGTGTCTAATGTGTGTAAAACACTAGATTTTTTTTCTGTTGTTGTTGTTTTGATAATTAATCTTCCAGGATTTATCTTGCCAGTTATTTTTAGGCACCTCATTATTCTGCCAACCCAAGGTCGCGCTAACGAACCAATAAGTGACTCACCGATGGCCAGTCCCTTCACTTATAACAGCCAACTTATCATGAGTTCCAATTTCCTAATTATGGTTACCATTAGTATTCCGCAGCCGGGCTTTAATCTGGTGGGCGGCGTCGGACTCTATTGAGTAAGCAGCCTCCTCTGGCCTCCTGGTGATGTTTCCTGAGGTTTTAGAGACGCACTTCACACCTGTTGTACTACTTTTAAATGAATGCAGCACAGTAATGTCAGGTGCTTTTACAGTTTTTCTTTGCTGAGGCTTAGTCAAAGCCGGGAAACGCATTCAGAAATGGAGGAAGTGCTTACTCCAGCAGTGTTGCTCTGGAGTAAGAGTGTAGGTGGGTCTTGGATTCACTTTGATCTGAGCGTCTCAGATTGGCAGCACTTTCATAATTAATGTAGATTTGAGCCCGCTTTAATTTCAAGTGTACAAAAACACATGCCGAAATATTGTTTCAAAAGAAAGCCAGCTCTTTAAATAGTCTTAACCCTTTCAACACTTTTCAGTGTACCGGGCAGAAGGGTCGTCAGGGGATTGGCGGCAGTGGCAGGGATGTCATCATCGTCGACCTGGGGGGGGTCTTAGCGAATGCTGCTAACGAGCAGCGGCGATTATGCTAGCGAATAGCAGCGAAGACAATGGTAGTGAAACTATGTCGGCACTTGTTAAATATTTTCCCGTTATATTCCACGAAAACAACGTATCGGCCCAATTTGCAGCAAAAATGTTCCAGGCAGCTGCGTAACGGGTCGTTGCTCTGTTATGAGATTGGATAATTTATGTCACGACTGAATCGCTTGTTCACATCATAGACTGTATAAAAGATGGACGTAGCAACCGGCCCTGAAAAATGAAGCCAACCCGGAAGTGTCAAAAACTTAGGTCCACTAGCTGCTGGCTCCAAAAAGTCCTGGCTCCCATAGACTGGAATTGGAAAAGAAGTGATCACAGCATTCCTCCAGCTCAGGATTTTTTTCTTATTAGTTTTCATGGTCAAATCCAGAGATCAGGTGGCCAATCTGAAAATAAATCAATACAGAATTTTTAAAAAATCATCAACATTTTGCGGGGCAAGGGGCGTGGCTGGCTTGATTGACAGTCGGCAGCGACCATACAGACGAAGTGAGCAGAAGGCGGTAAATGTGGGCGGGGCAGAAAGGGCCCGCCTCTCAATCCATCTGACCAATTGCTGCTCCTATGGCTCCGCCCCCCTCCGGTGATTTTTGGCTCCAAAAATCCAAGATGTCAACCAGGAAGTAGCAAAACCCTGGCTTCATGTTCTCAGTGCAGAAACCAACGTCACGGTAGCTACGTCCATCTTTTATACAGTCTACGGTTCACATACAGGGATTCCCACTGATAGACAATCAAAATGAATGTAACAGGAAGTCGCCATATACCGGAGCTGCTATACCGGTCTCCAGGGTGGACTGGATCAAAGTGGCAGACCGGTATAGCGGGCTATAATGTTAAAAGAGTTAATAACCTTTTGCAATGTGTCCAATTTTCAAACTTTGTGTTTAAATTGTTGTTTACGTATTGAGTTATCCTGCTCGGTCTAATAACTGTTCTTGCAAATTCTGCAAATTTGCATTTCCAGACATTAAGCTGACGTCCTCGTCCAGAGTGTCTGAGATGAGTGAGCAGGAAACCGGCTCGCTTTCTCGCTAAAGGATGCTTCATCATGACTCACTGATGTAGACGGACGCTTTACTCATCGCTGTGATTCATGACAAAGTGTTGTCGAGAACTGTTTTCTAAACAGCCTTGATCAGAATGCAGCCATCCAAAAGAAAAGAAGAAGAGAGAACTCTGCAGTTTCCACCGTATACGTGTTGTTGTTTATGCGAGTGTCAATTAAATCGTTTCCCATTTTCAACCCTTTCTAAATGGATAAAGCTGTTTACGTAATTAGAGCTGTTAGGTAGGATATCAGCCATTCCGCTGTTCAAAGAGTCGAAGCGGCAGCAGGGACAGCGGGGCACGTTGTCACACGGCTAACTTGTCACATTGCTCACAACTCAGAAACCACAGGCCACGCTAATATGTGCCACTTCCATTTCCGAGGTCAGGCTGCTGTTTACACACAGACAAGGTCATTTTAATCTGATGTTAGAGCTGTTTTATTTTCCACTTTTTAAAATTTGAGGGGGAAAAAAAAAACCCCACCGTAGATCGTGTTGGATTGTTGGCAGCAACATTATGTTTCTAACAGAAACAAGAAGGTGCCTGATGTTTTTAGCTCTGAATAGGGGTGTCGTTTCCTTAACTGATAGCTTGTGGTAATAATCAATAACCAACTAATCAGTGAAATATAGTGGATGTTCATTTTTAACCACTTCATGTTCCCAGTTTTTAAACACAGCAAACAAGCTGCGGTCTTCGTTAATAATCTCTTCACATCAGTTTGGTCTCAAAATAATCCTCAAAATTGATCCGCACGATTGAATGACTTGTTCACTGCAGTTAATCCAGCTGCAGGAAACAGCTGCCCAGCTGGAACAGATGTCCACAAATACTGTCGCAGCAACTTTATCACTGTCGGAAATCTGTCAGTGTTTACTGCCGCCTCTAAAATGGATTTACACTCAGAGTAGGGCGTCACAGATACACTTCATCTCGTTAGGTTCAATGCTGAGTCCTGCTGCTCCTGAAAGTTAGCAGAGTTAGCAGCTACAGCTAAAAAAAAAACAAACAAACAAAAAAAACCTAGCTTAGCATTAGCATGTATTTTAGGTAGCTACCAGACACCTTATTTACAACTTTCTGCTGCAGAGTGCATCAATTTAGCATTTATGCTGCAGCTATAGCTACTCTCTGCTGACAGATGCTCAGCTCCCGGCCTTTGTTAACTTTTTTAAAAAAAAAACTAGCTTAGCATTAGCATGAGTCTCAGGTAGCTACCAGACACCTTATTTACAACTTTCTGCATCAATTTAGCATTCATGCTGAGTCCTGATGCTTCTGAAAGTTAGCAGAATTAGCAGCTATAGCTACTTCTGCTGACAAATGCTCAGCTCCCGGGACTGTTAGCTTTTATAAAACCTAGCTTAGCATTAGCATGTGTTTCAGGTTGCTACCAGACACCTTATTTACAACTTTTTGCTGCAGAGTGCATCAATTTAGCAGTTAGCATGGAGTTGAATTTGTTTTATGTGATTTTTATGGGCGGTCAGCGAACACAACTGTAACTCTATGTAATTAAAAAAGTAAGAGACTCCTCCTGGTGGTGCAACCAGGTACTACAGCAAATCTGCAATCTATTTTCTGTCATACACATCCCTTTTCATCTTCCTCATTTAACAAAAAAATGGAAAAAAATGTTATCAATTTCATTATTAGCAGCAGTTATGTCAATGTAAACATGCTGCTTCATACAGTTCCAATACTATTTTACAAATGTAGCCTGAACAAAGTTAGAACTGTGATGAGGCTGCAAAAAAAAAACCCATTCCAAGCTATTCTAGTCACCCACAGGTTGATTACACGAAAGTATCCTGATGCACTATCTGATTGAATAGATATGTTTCGGCTTTAATCAGTGCAACAGCCTTCCCCAGAGTGCTTTCTTGGGGTTTTATTTATAAAGCTATTTTACAAAAGCTCCCCCTCTTATCTCTCAGCACTGCTCTCTTGGAATGGTGTTAGTCCATTGTACCTCCTCACAGACGGACGGGGCTCGCGTTGCGGGTGCCAGAAATTTGTGCAGAGTTCAGTAGATCTGCTTTTTTTGTTACCCGACGTGTTTGGAGTGTGCTTTAACAAACCTGTATGCGGATCTCTTTCATACTGATGAGACAATAAAATGTCTCATTGAAGTGCTAAAAGAAGTTGTCATACTCCATATTTAACAACATATCCAGGGAATAGAAATCCAATAAGTGTGTGGGCTTAGATATGTATCATTTATGTTTTAATCTTTCAAGGATATTTAATGCCGAACAATGGATTGTCGTCTTGTGTGACTGTCAAATTAGCAGAGTGTTACAGCCTCCCTGGGTCCTCTTCTTCCCACACAAGGCGAAGATCTAAAAAAGCAGCGCTTAAATTTCGCCAGACCAGACACAGATGTAGTAAGAAATAATGATTTGACTCAGAATTTCTGTCTCGGTAAAAGCGGGGCCTGGGGATAGCGGGGTCTCTTTTGATTTAACGGACAAGGACCGGGTTCTTTAAATTAAAAGAAACTCGCTACTGGATTGTGTAGTGGGCTGTGAGTTCTGTCAGAATGCTTCTGAGTGCACGTCAGAACTGTGGCCGAGCTCATCCAGCGTGATTGATCCGGCGTGGACGCTGACGGACGGACGGACGGACGGCCGCCGCTGCTTTTGGCGCCGCCGGCGTGCTGCTGCTTTCACATCAACAGCACATCAACAAGGACTCGCGAAAACCTTAATCTCCTTTCAAACGAGGAGTGTGAAACATTGCTGGCTTCATTTATCCGTTGACGTGATGGCGTTCGGTCACTTGTATGCTAATGCCACTCACGGGGGCGTAACTCCTATTTCGGGGGCATAGCTGGACACTACAAAGCCTTCTATCTTTGACCACAATAACTCAAATGCTTGTTGACATTTCTTTGCTGATGACGCCCTTTGAAAATGAGTAGGCGAGAGGAAAGCCAAGAAATGGACAAGAAAGACGCTGTGATCCGTTTACCTGCATGAGAAGGTGAATCTTGCTCGGTTGGACACAGATCCAGTGTTCCTGTCTTTGTGGGCAGAGTCATTGAGTTTACCAT
>NW_007578043.1:573333-576487 GCF_000690725.1 Stegastes partitus | reverse complement strand
AAAAAAACAACAACAAAAAACGTAGGTCAATAACAGTATAAATGTTGGCCATGTCCTTGAAATGTTACATGCTCCATAAAGGTCAGTCAGCATAAGAAACTAAACACATTACAAAATGAGCTTCTGAAAAAACTTGGATTTCAAGTTCCATAACAGGTGAAAGGTTTCTTGTGTGTGTGTATTTTGGGGCGGGAACTCCAACTTCAAGTCATATAGGCCTGAAAGACAGGCACATCTAGTTGAGGACTTTTAGATCTCTTAGGAAAATTTCCATCTTCTTCCTTATTGTAAGAGCTTAGTTTTCAAGCTCCTGATGCGCTGTGAGCAACTGGTCGTAAGTCCCATAAAGATGTGCTGAATTGTTTCAAAAGTATACCTCAGTTCCTTGGGGAAACTCTATGTTTAGGGCATAGAGTGGGCCAAAAAAGGTAGGCAAATGCAGTGGGGAGGTCTGGCAGATCTGTGAGGACGACATCCTCTTCCAAGACAACAGCAATACTGTTGATTGTTGGAAATGAGGCAGGGTGCACCATCGTCTGCGACAACAGTGAGGATACCCATCTTGACACCAACGGTCTGCCTATCATCCATATCAGAATCCTGTTGAAAAAATGTGGATTCAATTAAAATAAAATGTAACTGCAAAACAAAAAACTTGTGTGATTGCTCAACGATCACACAATACAACAGGAAAAACGGGCTCTACATGTAAACTAGCTCACTAATAATTTGATACTAGGTCTAGTGAGCATTACACTTCATATGCATTATAATTGATGGAAAAGGTATTGATAATGTACACACCAAGCATTTCAGGAAAAGCTTCCCCGGCGTATCACGGACAAATAAGGGCAGACCTTCCACACAGGTTCTCTTTCGATGCCGGGCAATGTCTGGAAATGAGACATAAAAAGCAATAGGACTTTAAAAGGAGTGGTTTTAGGTCAGTGTCAGCATGTTTAAAGTTAGTCAAGACACAGTATGGTAAAGATAACCCAAATAGATCCATGTACTTTCTAGAGTGTGAGAATTTAAAAACCTGCCACTTAAAAACCAGGCTATGTTTGATCCTCATAGGACAGAAATGTGTAAATAGAAATATTCAACATGATTTTAGTGTGCTTTGAGATGAGTGAAGCTGATCACCAAATTTCAACAGCTGTGTGCAATTTGAACTGACTCAATATATTCTTAAAAGAACATATTAACAAGACCAAGACTTTTCATCCTTCAAAAATATTCGCTCCTTTTAGCAAAAATATGTTAGTAAGGTAAAAGAAACCATGACCTTTGACCTCTAAGATCAAACACCAAACAGTTCATCCTGATGCAATTCGATTTACTTGCTCTTGTGGAAAAAAAATAGATAAATATACAAGAAAAGTATTTCGAAGCAGACAAAAAAAACCACATTTTATTTAGAAGAAGGACAAACAGAAAAAGACAACGTGTGAAAAGTGGACACTAATGGAGAAAAAAAACAAAAAAAAGATATCTAAATTTTGTTTATAGAACATTTAACCTAACAGTAAAGACAAGTTAAGTTTAAGTTTGTTCAAAAACAAATGAAATCTTTGATGTTATGAAAGATGAATATACCTGTTCATCAAGACTTTTCAAAAGGTTTTCCATGTCTTGTCCAAAGGCTCCTTTCCTGGCTCGGTACAGCTGAAAGCAGTCGGGAACAGTACTCATCCATGGCTGCTCTGAAAGTCCCCAACAGGTCCTTGGTGGTGATACGATCGAACTCTCTGCAAATCTGTGTCACACAAAGAAACATAAAAACAGAAATACAATAATGAGTTAGTAGCAATTCAAACATTTCCTTACCTGTGTCATGAAAGAAAAATTTTAGTCACATCAATCAAACACAAAGCCCAAACTTCTGATGTGACACACTATCGCTTACACAGCACTCTGAATAGTTAACAAACAAGCTGTCTATTAATGTTTAAAATCTGTCTTGCCTGTTCTTCGAGAAACAGAGCAGGCCATCTCTCCTGGATTTCCAAGACCATGGGCTGTACCTCGACAATCTCTTTTCTCCTGAAGAGAGAACGTGAGGTCCATGATCTGTCGAATGACTTCCATGTCTTTGCTCCTCTTTTTCATTTCATCCACTAGGACACATCTTTGGTCTTCGAGGGTATCATCGTTGTAGTTTTCTGGATGATCAGGCACATGATTGATCTCACCTCGCTTGGGTTTTTTCAAGGAAAACCTACCCTCATCAACATCTTCATCCCGCCCTCTTCTTCTGTTTACATTGACCTCGTTGCAACCAGCCTGGCGCAGCTTTGATCGGTAGTTTCCAAGCTTATACTTTATACTTGTTTTCCATCCGTCGTATCCTGTGCCACCACCAGGCTCTGTAAGGCGTGGGTATTTGCTCACAAGTTCAGAAGCAACAGATTCCATTTGGTCTTTGTCAGGGTAGGCTTTTAGAGCAAACATTTCTTGTGCCAACTTGTCTAGAATTTCCATTTTCATGTCTCGAGTTACGCTCAGACCTTTTCCAGTTTTTTCAAATACCACATTGCTCTTACGAAGCTTTAAGTCAACATCATATGAAAAAGACGGGATTGGAAATGGTGAAGGCCACTCCGAAAGGCTTCGCATAAAGGTTCTAACGATGAAAGATGAGCTGTGGGAAGAGGCTTGAGAGTTGACACTTGCTGTATCAAGGGAGGAGATTGAGGCTGCTTGGGATGGTGCTTGTGATTCATCAGGATTCCAAATAATGTGCAAGACAGCTTTTTCTGCAGGCAACTCTGCAATGTCCATTAAGTTGCAAGGTGCGTTTCCAAAATCTGGGTCTTCATACTGCACAGAGAAATCACCTTTAAGTCCAAGCTTTTCGCGTAGTTCATTTTGCAGTTGTTCGACAGATTCAGGGGCCTCAGTCAGCTGAACTTTCCGGATGAGTTTTGGGTTTATGTTCACACGCAGCAACAACGCCTGTGAAGACAAACAAAAATATGAGTTATGCATTGGCATTCAACTTAGCTCAAATGATTAACAGAGTGTCTAGTTACTCCAGCATTAAGCACATACATAAATATGTTTAAAAAATGCATTTCAATTGTCATATTAAAGTAGAAATTGTAATATATCTGTAGTTCAATGCATATGACTTCTTATGTTGTATGTTTGT
>NW_007578043.1:565091-568438 GCF_000690725.1 Stegastes partitus | reverse complement strand
TTTTTTTTTACATTTTCACTGCAGCTATTTCATTTATCTCTTTTCCTTACTTACACACTCTTGAAATAACCACACGCGGAATTCACATCAGCTTGTGGAATTTCCTCCGTTCCAGACACAAAAGACACGTTGCACTCGTGAGGAGAGTGGTTAGTAAGCCTACATTGATGCAGACTCGGTGTTGGAGGGCTTTATAACCCACTCCCACTTAACGCTAGTTGGTTTGGAATGGCTCTTAATGTGGCGGACCATCCACGCGAGCGTGCAAATGGAGTGAGAGTGTGTAGGTAGAGCGTGTAGGGGATGGGATGGAGCTGAGCCGAGATTTCTGTCAGACTCGCTGTGAGCTCAGGAAAACTTTAAGATCAAGGAGGCTGTAGGTTTGCAGTTTCTCTGCAACCCCAGAGCATGATGGGAAACGTGGGATATTTCAGCACAGAGTGAGTGTTGTGTGGTCGATGGCTTTTACCCGTCAGAGGAGCTCAAGTCTGCTCATATTGCACATAGTTTTCACAGAATACTTGTCACTGTTCTGTCCACAATACAGTTTTAATTCTTGAAGCATCATGAGGCGACAAAAAAGCGAATTAGTTGGGATTTATATACAGTTTAAGCCTGATATAATGGCCTGTCTATATGAGGATTATAGAGTAGTAGTAGTAAATGACAAGAAGGAAGGAGAAATTAAAAAATAAAGACACTGTCATGATGATTCAATCCCCTATATAGCATTTCATTAAGCCCCCTGAAATACACAACAACACAACAATAACTGGAGACTGATGCTGAATATATACTTTTCAAAGCATTTTATTAAATTGGAGTTTGATTCACCAGAACATCCATACTGACTTCACAATAAAATAAATACTGTGGTTTGGTTTATTTCATTTTTTTTGTACAAATACTCACAAAAGTGCAAATAAAACCAGATAATAAAAATGATAATAAACACAATATCAAAATGCAAAGAAAATACAACAACTTAAAAAAATAAATGAACAGAGAAGTAATAAGGTCATCAGAAAAAAAAAAAGAAAAAAAAAAAGCAAAGATTGACACGTAATCAAGAACTAACGAGAAATAACGCGCCTTTTATTTAATATTCTCAAGATCCCCAGCTCCTGATAAAGCTGCACTTTGACATTCCAGATGAGTTATTTTTGCGAGAAGGAAGATGAAGATCCTGACCCGGTGTTAAATAAATGAGCATTAAATTTAAAGAAGTTGCTGTGAGATGATGGAGGAGAACGCCTCATTTATCAAAGCTGGACACGTGCTGGCGAAAAGCAAGCCTCAGCTTTATGGTAATTGTCTCTACACTTGTTTTTTTTTTTTGGATTGTTTTATTTACAGACATGATGTTAGAAACCTCTTGACAGCATCCCAATAAATATTTCGGAGTTATTGCGGCTTGGGGTGAAGTTTAGAGGATCAAGTTTAGATGTATGAGAATGAAATGCACAGAACGTTTCTACAGGATGTTCTCTCCACGCGCTGTCACATGTCCGGACGCAAGGGAAAGCTCCTCATTAAGGCCGGGGTGACATCTCGGACAGACGTTATCGACCTTTTTTTTTTTTTCTTTCGCGTGGCAAAAACCTCGGGGGCCGGCGTCAGGAGGGAGGGTGGATGTATAAAGGGAGACGGAGGGATAGGATACCAAGGCCAGCGTTGTCGCATCACGAAGCCTCGAAACTGACTTCGGCGCCGGATTAGCCGCGACCGCTCTCCCCTCATCCCGCTGCAGCTCTTACAAGAGTAATTACAGTTTTTCAGAGCGACGTCCTCTCTTTAAGAAGATAAAAACATTAACAATCCATCGCATCCCCAATCCAGTGCTTGACTTTGGACTGATACAAAAAAAAAAAAAAACATAAATCAAAGTGTATTACTGATGGGGAGGGGGTTTGGCGAACTTCGCATCCAGACTTTTGTTGGTTAATAGGTTGCATTAAGCCCATCAAGTGGTGTGGTGCGTGATAAGCAGTCTCGCGGGCCCAGTAGGGGCCTGAAGAAGCTCTTGTAATGAATGGCTGGAGCACTGCTGATGCACGGCAATCATTAACAGCCTGATAATTACTCTGGATACCTCGGTGGATTGCGCGCCTATGTGTGTGTGCGTGACGCAGATAGAGCCATTACGATGTGTGAGGCCTCAGAGAGACGCAGATAAGCGCCGTGTTTGTGTGTGTTTTGCTTTGCTGGTATTGTGTGTGTGTGTGTGTGTGTGTGTGTGGCCTAGAAACGTCCTACCCCAGCTTTGTATTCATATTCGTGCTTACAATTGCAAATATGAGCGTTTTCTCTGCTGCTGCGAAGGTATTTTGAAAGGTAAAGCTGCTGGTAAAACAAAAAAAAAAACAGGACAGGCTTGATTAAGGGAGCACAATGGTTGCCGGCTTCCGCGAGGAATGATGAAATCACCCGCCCTGCGCGAGGCATCAAAACAACATGGCCTCCTCCCTTTTTAGCTGCAAATTAAAACAGTTCAGTCAAGCATGATTTTGAGAAAGTTTCAAAACATCTGTATGATTAAGACGAATGTTGGATCGAATTCTCACGTGTTTACTCAGTTTGTATCACTGACCAAGTGATGTATCTATGGAAACAAACCCATCACCAAGCATTAGCGACGGCGAGGCATAACAGACGAATAAGAAGAAAAAAAACCCCACAATGATGCTCTTATAAAGCGCACAAATGGCTCTAAGTGATACAACAGGCACTTACTGCAGCTCTTAAGCACCGTCTATAACTCTGTTTATCCAATAATGCATGTTCAGAAAGTGAGACGTTCTCCATTCCATGTGTATGCAAGCATCCACACGGATCACTCCTGACATCAGAACCACCTGTGAATGTTTGGGTCAAAGCAACGTCCACATTAATGCCGAGCAAGCGAGTTTTCCCTGCGCCGTAACAAGATGATCAATGTGCAATCCTGTAAAATCCAGAATAGAATTTAAAAAACCTTCTCCTCACGTACAAAGCCCTTAATGCCCAAGCTCAAGCTTAAAGACCTTATTGTACCATATTATCCCAGCAGAGCACTTCGCTTTCACAGTGCAGGCTTACCTGTGGTTCCTAGAGTTTGCAAAAGTAGAATGAGAAGCAGATCCTTCAGCTGTCCGGTTCCTCTCCTGTGGAATTCCCACTTTGGGATCGGGAGGAAAACACCATCTCTGCTTTTAAGATATGTTTAAAACTTGCTTTTTTGACAAAGCTTGTGTTTACGTCTTGCTCACAGATGTCCTTAAACCATTTATTAGTTATGTTGCTTTAGGCTTAGACCGCAGGGGAACTTCCCATGATGCACCGAGCACCTCGTCTATACTCTCCACTCT
>NW_007578043.1:552272-564120 GCF_000690725.1 Stegastes partitus | reverse complement strand
TCTTTTCGGCTTCACGGTTGAACCAAAACTCCCTCCGTAATGACCTATACACTATGACATTACAACTATTGTGCATATTTTTCATATTAAAAAAGTATTTTTGACATTTATGGAAACTTGAACTTGGCAGATATTAACACATACATGGGCTAAGTGAGACTTTAGCTGATTCAGGATCATCTATCCCTTTGCGGAATGTATCCATCTTGGAACGTAGATGTTAGAAAGCTCACTAAGTAGCTTTCAAATGAAAGGTAGTTAGCCCAGCTTTCCAAGAACAGCTGAATTGGCAAACAACTTTATTTTCTTGATCAGTCATCTGCAGTTCCTGCACACTCAGTGTTGTGTTCATCCCACATTACACAAAGGCGGCCATCCAACTAGCAGGGTGTCTTTCATGGGTCCAGTTGTAATGATAGACTTTCAAAAACACACAACAATGGATAGCCCTGTGAATTCTTCATTTCACATCTTTTCCAGTTTTGGACACACTGACTAAGACTTGGATTCATGTGTTTTATCCCAGACCAAAAGATAAAAACAACAGATTGTCATATTGCACAGTATTCTCTCTTCAATAACCTCAAGTTCAAATAAACAATGCTGCTGTGCTTTGTTTTATCATTCCAGTCGCCGATGTTTGGCCACTGTCCAGAGTGGTGTTTCAGTGATTGAGAGCCCAAACACTCCTCGCCCGCCCTGCTTAGTTTAGTCTACCGAGGGGTAATTGAATAGCACGAGGCTGCAATAGCATTGGACTGGAGGTATGCTGAGCTGCAGGGGAATATGGAGAGGGTTTCAGCCAGCAGCAATTAAACAGAGAAATGATGCGTGAAATAGAAGGGAGGAGGTGGGTGTTAGTGAAGTGAGAATAAAAGCGTGGAGATTGTAAAGGGTAGCAAGAAATGTCTGAAATTTAGGGAAACTGGTACAGGAGGTGTAGAAAGGGAGAGACGATGGTGAAGGAAGATTAAAGTTTTATAAAAATATAAAAAGAAGAATTGAGACTTTGCGAGTGGCAAATCCTGCAATGCCAACATCTCGCCTGGTGGCAAAATGCAGAGTAAGCTTGTGCTATATATCATTTGTGACAATATTTTGGACTAAACTTTCCTTCAAGATGTAGGGATCGAAATGATATCTCAAATCTGCTGTCCCCCCAAAAGCCTGGTGGTGAAATGAGAATATTGGAGATGTGTGCTGCAACTGCCTTTCCTAAATGTTTGACAGAAAAAAAAAAGAAAAGAAAAGTTTTGTTTTGTAACTAATCAATATTTCCCCAACAGCTAAGTTGAAAGCACTGCAGAGTATAACCTTTTTGTGACTAGGGGGGGAAAAAAAATCTCCCAGATATATGAACCCATATGATCTAAGTCTATTTAGACACTTTTCTTACTCTGTTTGCTATAATACATGAAACCACCTCTCCACCCCTGGACACCCTGACTCAGTGCAATCAATGTATTAAGATCATTGTCACCAATCTCATCTGTGGCAAATCAATTAAAGTCAACCTTTGTCCACGCAGGATGACATTAAAGGGAATTGCAAGAGAAGCTTAACTGCCCGTTATTGACCGCATTTAGATGTTTCATTGGTTGCTTTACTTAGTTTCAGTTGGTCGAACAAATTGCATTCAGGGTTAGAATATTACAGTAATCTATACTGCGTCACTTAAAGAGGGGTTGGTGGGTCCATCTTGTCTGGATTAAACAGCAAATGCAAATGTCAATGTGTTGCTCTGCAGAGGTCAGCAAGTCTACAATGTCCACTATAGGCTACGTTTAGATGTTAAAATATCTGTTTGACTACATTCTGGAATTAAATGAACAGAAATCTGAAAAGTATTTATGAGTAAATAAACAAGCAAAGTCAAAAACTTTAGTAAATGGAAATATATATATAAGCTTTTTTGTGCCTAGTTTGAAAAAGGACAGAAATGAGGATGAGAACATTTCTGAGTGAAATAATTAAAGCTTGTCAAGTCAAGCTGCCCTCATTTATGCAGTGCATTTAAAGAGCTCATATTTTGCACATTCACAGATTCAGTTTTGTTGTGGTTTAAATGATTTAATGTTCAAAATAAATATGACTTATCTCATACTGTACATCATAGCTGCGGCACCTCTTCGAAGAAAACACTCCATTTTAGCTCCTGTCTCTTTAATGCCCTCGTCCTCAAAAGTCTGCTCTGATTGGACAGCTGGCCTGCCTAAACTAAGTTGTCATTGGCTACCTACCATAAACCAAGGTCTATTGCACAGGTGGCTCTAATTCTTGTGGAAGTAGTGGCAGTTTGCGAGGCATCTACATGTTCTTTCTTTTGTTTGAACGCATGTCAGAAAGTAATGTGTTACGTGATGATGTCATTAAGTCACGGAAGAAAGGTTTCGACTTCAAACGAGGCATTTCGAGCAGGAAAAAAAGAGTCATTTTCGCATGGACTTGGAAAATTAAAACACACTAAAGGAAATGAAAAAAGCCAAAAAGCATGACATGGGCTCTTTAAAATAACTACAGAGCCGTCAGTCGAGGAACATAATGCCCAATGTATGCATGTTTACCTGATTTTGTTTTACTGTGCATCTACTTGAGGATAATCTTGCCTTGATTTTGCCTTAAAACGATACATAATGTAACACCAGCTTAGTCTATCATGTAACACAGATAGTTTGCATGGAGGGGACGCATTTTGCTGTAATTTACGGCTAAGCACTTAAGATGTATGACCTTAAGTTTGACCTTTCGTCCAAGGTCAAATGTCACATCACCAACATGAGCTCCGATCTGATTGAAATAAAGAACTGTTCATGTGACACCTTTTCCAAGTTATAATGGATTTAAAATTTGTGATGATTTAAGACCTTCAGTGTGACCTTGACCTTTGTGTCAAGGTCATATGTTACATCACCAGTTTATAGGCCTCAAATGTCTTCCTAAGTTAGTTTACTAAACGAATATGCCTTTTTGTGCATTTCTGGTCATACAAAGCTGTTTTGGGAAATGCGACCACACAGAAACACATGATGACTCTATACTAGACGATAGGCAACTATAATAAAGGCTGAATGACACTGTGTTTTTTTCCTGAGATATAAGATTAGATCTGAAGGATTATAGATAGGAATGACCAGATTTGATGAGGGCGTCCATCTACCTCGTCTGGTTGGTGTGTGAAGGGAGAGCAATTACACTTTATTTTGTTGTCATTATCTGTATTAGAAATAATTGATCTACTTTTGTTACACCCAAGTGAAAATCAAAGACAAACATAAAAATCACGTTCCTAATTACAGGTAGTTATACCCTCCTTAGATGTTTTTGCATTCGGTTCTTCAAAATGAAGCAACAAAACCGGGAACAAACACACTCACAGGCTCGAGCAGGAATTAAACCCCCATTCAGTGTTTCTCTCTCTCATTATGCAAGTTTTGAAACAGCAGTCAGCTCGACCAAATTTTATGTTAATGGCTCGTAAAACAAATTTACAATTCGGGCCTCTTTTCAAAATGTCACGGTTTCATGTGCCGGAGTAAGAAAAAGAGTGCACACTTCATTCTGGTTCAAAATATTTGGAGTGGCCCGCTGACACTTGAGGGTTGAGTGCTTGTGTTGTCAACTTTCAAGTGACGTCAGAGGTTGGACGGAATGCCTAAGAGATGAGGAGCTTTTTTTCTGAAAGCAGGAGGAAGTGATTTTTTTTTTCAGGCTTTTCCCCGCATCTTTACACACAAGCTTGTTGGAGAGTTCATCCGAGCTCCTATCAGCAGCCGCAGCTGGATATCTACTGAGAGCTTTCCACAGGCGCGAGGGCCGGGGATTCAGGGATTTAGGAGTTGATAGAGGAGGAGGTTTTAAAAGGCATAGTGTGGAGACTCTTGAAGTACACTTAAATGTCAGTGACCAGAGCGATGTTAAGGTCCTGGATGACTTCTGCATGGACTGTAGCTGAGCCGCCGCCGTACATGCGGCCTAATGAGAAGAGCTCTGTGAGCCTGCAGTGTGGAGAATCATCCTAAAATTGGTCTTCAACTTTCAAAATGTTACATGAGTGAGAGGTAACTTTAGCTGTAAATCAACTTCACACTTTCCCCACAAAGCCGGACCAGTTGATGTGCAAAGGAGGAAGGTTTTCTCTCACACACACACACATGCATGATCTCCCACACACACACACTTTAATCCAGTTTATGGGCATTTTGCTGTATGTGCCCACAGCATTCATGTTTGGATTTTATGTTGCAGCTCCCCCTTGGACAATTGTTTCAGAGAAAAACGTGCAATAAAATAGAATAAAAGCTGAAATGGAGAGGTGTGGAATTACAGCAGATCCATGACCTCTGTGAGCAGGAGCTCTACAGCTGCCCCACATACTCATCCAGCTGCCCTCCTCCCCCCCCAACCTCCATCTAATCCTGCCAGAGGAGTTTAATTTACTGCCCAGAGTTCCCTCACACAATTTCTTTAAAAGTACATTTTATGAGACTGCAATTCCATTTCATAGGGGGCCCTGTACAGTAAATCCTATTTGCGAAGCGTCATATGCGGTCACATTAACATGACAAAAGTGCCAGTCTGCAGTCCTGTGCTTTGCTCTTGCCCATATTATCGCCTCCTGAAGCATTTTATAGGATACCGGAGTGCCAACTCGTGTCCATCAGGAAAGTTGTAGTGGCTACTGCCGAGGCGTAAGTGTCGATGGGATGGAAGATAAAAGTGGCTCAGCTGCACAAACAGCGGCAGACGTCTAATATGAATCAATACCATCGCGGCTTTCCTCCCCTCTCTGGAAAAGTATCTACAGCTTAAATGTTGTTTTAGCAAAAAAAAAATCAGAGCATCAGAGGACCGACGAGACATTTAAACAGCGCTTTTGAACTGAAATACAAAAAAAGTTTCCTTCTATTTTCAATCAGCATCAATCTACAAGAGTTTTATAATGTCATATTCCTTCAATGTCATCATTTATTAGAAGTTCTCGCTGCTTGCTGGATTTTTTTTCTTTCTCCCACTTGGTCACTCGGTTCATGCGTCAGGCAGACTCGGCTGTCCAAGTTGTTGTCATCCGACTTTTGAAAATCTTTTGATGAAGCATTATTACCATATGGCTATTAAACAGAACCCAGGTGTGGGGAGGTTATAAAGCTTCTGCAGTTATCTGCCCCACAGCACATTCTTTATGACCCTGTAACGAACACGGATCGATGACTGCAGCGAGAATGCATTTGAAAGAAACACAATTTTAAAGTCAGTAAAAAATAGCATCAGAATTATTTAGGGAAAAAAGACCGGAGCTTTTTTTCTTCTTTTTTTTTTTTTTTCCTGCAGGTTCTAGGCAGGAACGCTGGGAGTTCTGAGCCATATGGTCTTGTTTCAGCAGCCCATTTCTTGTCATTAATGAGCTGTGATTGATTGGATCATCAGCGCCGCGGTGCGTGGCACAGGTTCAGAACGAGAGCTAAACAAAAGGTGGGAAAGTTAAGACACTTCTGACCTTTTCTTTTTTTTTATTATTATCAGCGCTGAACTTTTTCACAGCCTAATTCCAAACATCACCCGAGATAAGGTCGCCTCGCTGTTACGACTGGCTCTTAGGCCTCAACAAAGGAGGAAACACACAGGTGGATTCAGCTGTAACATAAGGTTATTTATTGAAACAAAGTCGAATGGTGAGGTGTGATTGTGAGCGTCAGTGGTGTGCGAGGGTGTATGAGTGCAGGGTTTGATGTGTGGTGCACGTTGTCAGCATGAAACAAACAAAAAGAGACAAACACAGGAGCATGGCTGACTGGGTAAGGGAGAGAAGAGAGCGATCTGGCACAGCAGGCCGGCTTATATAGTCAGTGAGATTGGCCAGGTGCACCAGGTTAGCAGATTGGAGGCTCCGCCCAGCCAGAAACCTGCAAGGTAAGAGTGAGGGAAGACAGAGGCTCTGGGCCTCGCTGTTAAAACTATAATTGTAAAATGATCTGAAATTAAGAGATGAACCGACCAAATCAAATGACTTGATATCTCCATTTTATGTCATATTCTAGCTGGCTGTCCGGTCTGAATGAATACTAAATAAAATCTGCTCTTCAGCCCTGGGAAACAAATGCAGTGTTTCAGAGCGATCTGCACGTCGCTATTCCAGCTCGTACTGTCAAAGTTGATGCTCGTGCACAGGACAGGAAGGAAGAGGGAGTTTGTTCAATTCAGTTCAATTCAATTCAAATAACTTTATTGATCCCCTAGGGGTGACTCAAAAGCTCACTGAATATTTTAAGTTAATAAGTAAGTAAGTAAATAAAAATAAATAAATAAATAAAATCCATCCATCCATTATCTATACACCGCTTAATCCTCATTAGGGTCATGGGGGGCTGGAGTCTATCCCAGCTGACTTAGGGTGAAGGCAGGGGACACCCTGGACAGGTCACCAGTCTATCGCAGGGCTACACTTAGAGACAGACAACCAAGCACACTCACATTCACACCTACAGACAATTTAGAATCACCAATTAACCTCCACATGATTTTGGACTGTGTGGGAGGAAGCCGGAGAACCCGGAGAGAACCCACGCTGCACGGGGAGAACATGGAGACTCCACGCAGAAAGATTCTGGTGCCCCCACCGGGACGCAAACCGGCAACAGTGCTACCAACTGCGCCACCCTGAAGCAATAAATTAAATTGAATTAAAAAATTGTAATAATCAAACATTTAATTGCTGCAAAACTTTAAGTGTTTATTTGTGGTTCTATGTGCCAGATTAATTCTCAGATTAAACAAACAAAAACTACTCATTTAAAATGTCCACATGGAAGCTCATTTACAATTATCAAAACAAGGCTTTGTCGGGCCGCCGCTATAGCTCAGCTGGTTCAGCTGGTGACCCATGTACAGGGGTTGTAGTCCCTGACACAGCGGTCGTAGGTTTGAATCCAGCCCACGGACATATGCTGGAGGTTGTTCACCCATTCTTTGCCCCACTTTCTTGTCTCACTCTCTACTGTCCTGTCAAATAAAGGCAAAAAAATAAAAAATAAAGGCAACTCTATGTGCAAAGTTTTACCCCAACCCTCCAAGACACATTAGTCTGCCGACTCTCCATTAACAGATCATTCAAGCGTAACCGTTCTGCAGCGACAAAAGCAATCGATCAATATCAATACATGGCTCCAAAGTTATTCCTAACGCCCTTGCGCTGACCTTGCGCGCTAGTTACAAAGAACACAGAGACAAACACGGCACCCTAAGCCGGCAATCAAAAGTTCCCAAACTGCTGTCTATGCAAGTTTACAATGGTAACCTTCCAATGTGTGACAGTATTTACATAAAGGATTCAGGCTTGGTTGGAATATTAATTATTGATGTGAACTGTAATGAATGATTTATAGCCAAAGCCAATCAGAAGCTGCTGTCTCCCGGTGCCACCTGAGGGATATTATATATTTATAACTCAAGGACATGCTGTCATTGTTTAGGCCTACCTACTTACTCCCGGGTTACAGTGGAGCAAAGCTTTTGTTTCCCTCTCCATTGTACTTTGCCTTCAAAGACAAAATGCTATTGGCTGTTCAGCAGAAAGGAAAAAAAAAAAAGTACTCAGGAGACAACTTGTGGCCTCCCTTTTAAGAGTGCTCTTGTAGGATGCACGCAAACAAACGGTAATGTCAACGCTCTTTTCCTCAGGCAACACTTGCTGCACACTTTCCCTGAACCCTTTTTATACGGTACAGAAATAAGATTTGATGTTCACACGTTGACTGGTGACCTTTGCTGCTGAGAAAAGTGGATTTTTTTTTTCATTTTTTTTTTTCTTTTTTTCCTCAACCTCTTCATGTTTTGATGTTTTAAAATTATATGAAATTCTATTTTGTCGGACGAGGAGTCAAGGGCACGTTTTCAGGAGTTAATTTGCCGCCGAGGACGACGTTTTCATTGATCCCACCCGAGGATAAAGAGTCGCGATGGCGAGCCAAAAAAAAAAAAAAAAACAGTCCGAGCAGACACAAAAAAGCGCAGATTAAAGTCATTCTCCATTTGTATTAATCTCAATGAGAACGAGGCTGTGAGTGCGTTCCGAGCTGTATCATTAACGCTGCATTTAGAAGCATAGCAATATGCAAAGTGGTTTTGATGAATGTGTTCTATTAACAGAGACAGTAAAACAAGGTAATATGTTGATGTGGGCTGGCTGGAAATACATTCGCTTGCTTCAAAGTGACTCAGTCACCCATGGGAGTGGAGCAAAATGATTGGGCCAAATTGATCGCCGCTCGGAATTAACCCCACTCTGATTGGTGCTATTGTAATTGGAGGTCACGCGGGTTACTGTAATACATGACATACAATTGATAATTAGGAGCCTTCCGATATGCGGAGTAAATTAATTCCTATGAATGAGTTGCCTCAATGTGCAGGTTCATAGGTTGTTAATCAGACTAGCCTCCTTCCTCTACCAAGCAAATGGCTGAAGTTCACTTTGCACAGATGATTAACTCTGAACATAACTGTATGTAAATGAAGATTTCAGAGGAATCCACATTACTGAACCCTCTATATGGGGCATTGAAATACATTAAATTTGCATTCTTTTCTTACTTCAGCTCATGAGGTTCACCTCATATCACCCATGAGCTAATCGGTAAAATCCAACTAGAGCAGCTCCTCCAAAAAGTGTCTAATAATAATAGTAATAATAGTGTTTTTCTTCTTTTTATTGGGTAGGCTTCTTTATCATTCAAAAAAAAAGAAAACAGATCAAATTAGAAATGCTTCTTTTTCGTGCTGGTGGTGCGTTTGATTGACAGCAGCTGGCAGGCTGCCAGAGTGCCCATGCAAATATGGTTTAAAATTAAGTGATTTGATTGGCAGTATGGAAACAAGTTTTCCATCCGCAGAGACGGAGAATTAGTGTTACTAAGCAGTGGTCTCGCCGCAAAGTGACGTGCTGCTTATATAGGTGGGGGTGGAGGGCTAAGGGCACGTGGTGGCTACTGTACTCCAGCACATCAGTACAAAGTTAATGGAGGAAGAAGACTCAGTTCTGAATGAGTAAATCATCTGTGTTTTTTGCAATTTAAAGGACATATTTATGCAGTTGATTTCAGTCTCAAACCACTACATACCATTTAATACTACATAATAATATACTACGTGTAAGGGCAGCATCATTTTTCTCGTGAGAATATACAAAAAATGTTCCTCAGAGTGGACAAATCAACGGGATGGGTACTGTTTGGATTTCAATAAGACTACTACCATATTTTTCGGACTATAAGGCGCATTTAAAATCCTTAAATTTTCTCAGAAACTGACAGTGCGCCTTATATATGACTATTTGTTGTGCTTACAGACTGATTTAATGTTCAAAAAATCTGTCGACATGTGTGAGTACGGAGCCGCTCCGCTCAGTGGATATTCGGGGTATGCTGTGTGCCTGATCGGCCCCGTAACAGGACCCCCGAGCAGTCTACAACACTGCCTGACTGTAATGTCTGAACAAAAAGTGCATTAAGGCAGGCCGGGCAACAATAAACCGATCAGACAACAGTATTTCGTACGCTTAACCCCGCCACTTTTTATACGTACAGTGCTTCAACATCCATCCATCCATTATCTATACACCGCTTAATCCTCACTAGGGTCATGGAGGGCTGGAGCCTATCCCAGCCGACTTAGGGTGAAGGCAGGGGACACCCTGGACAGGTCGCCAGTGTATCACAGGGCGGTGCTTCAACATTATATTACAAAACATTTGCAAAGCTGGAATCATCACCGAACAGCCAAGTACCGGCAACGAGACTGACTCGGATGATGACGAGCGGGATCCGGACAAGTTTGATGCCGACATCGCACAGCTGTTTAATTCAGAGACTGAAAATGAAGAGTTTGATGGGTTTGTGGACGAGGAATGGATGTTATATTTTTCTGTACCGGTACTTGCTGTTACAACTGAGTTAAATAAAGTTTGATTTACCGTACTGTGTTGTTTTTCTTGATGCATCTTACAATCCGGTGCGTCTTATCGTCCGAAAAATACGGTACTACGATTACTATTTTCACCGATGCTGCTGATCGATCCGGTGCTTTAACAGTATTCTTCTGCTTGTTTTGTTTTTAAAGAGAGAAAAGATAATTTCACACAATAATCTGGAGTATCTTCCTAAAGTTTCCTCTCTCCAGTTCCTTTCTAATTGTGGCAATTGCACTGAAACAAACTGCTGCAAAAGTTTGCTGCTTTAAATCCTGCTGCGTCAAGACCTTTGCATGTTTCTAAGGAAGAACATCGGACACGTGATTTATCCAGCAGATGTATTTCTGTGATTAGCCCAGTGTTTACCCTGTGGGACTTTCTATCGTTTATTGGACAATTCAGAATTCGCTGTGAGGATTTAAAGCCCCGATGATCTCTGTCTGCCATCTTAACAAAAGACTGTACCGCACATACTGTATGCAGCTACATCTATGCTGCGCTGTACGTTGAAAAGATGCCCACTTCGGTTTGGCTATCGCACAAAGGCCCACTCATGCAATGCCGCCTGTGTATTATCCTCCTACTCCTTCACACACCCACACACACACACAGCAGCCTATTGTTGAGAGCCATATTTATTTTTTTTAAAGGTTCATTCTGAGTAAAGTTCAAGAAGGACATTTTCTAAGAGGAGTGGCATTGCTCCATCTCTGTTGTGATGCTTCTTTATCACATTTTCACTCTAAGGTGTAGCCAGCACTCCTTGTTGGATTACAGTAAGTTACGCGCAGCATCCATACAGTGCAGCGAGTTATGCATATTAATATTACACAACAGATGGCCTTAGCTGCTAGTGACAAGAAAGCATAAGCGCCGAGATGACACACCAAGACATCAAACCATCAATCTCTTTCAGAAGGCTCCTCTCCCCATTCATGAATCAATAATCCCCCCCCTGTCATCTGTAGTCACACTGTAAACTGCAACATGGCACGATTTCCAGCATACAGTGGAGTTCAAAGGCTTTGCATATTCGCGAGAATTATACAAGCGACTCCCTCACATGGCTTTAGCCTCAGTCTCACGACGGCGCTCAGACCTATTCTAAAGGATCTCGTCTGAAGTGGGAGAGGGAGGCATTTGAAGAGGTTTTGGCAGCTGCCGCAAGAGCTAGGTAGCCATTGCAGAAGATAGGCAGACCCATTGTTGAAGAGTTGGCCAACAGTTCTTGCTCCGTTTGTTTGGACGTGCCGCCGACATGATTTGGCCCTTCGCTAAGCTTCTCATTTCAGGCGGCTAACAGCATTTGTGTCGACGGGCAAAACGACAAGCCATTAATGTGGATGTGACAATGAGAGATGTGTGAAGTGAACATGAATAAAGTTAAGGGCTCGAAATGCGGTTACATCACATGTATATATGCAAAGACATTCATATGCGGGATGAAAACCAAATGACACAAAGGGGACGGGGATGAGTTAAGCCTATGAAATTGCTGGACATTCATCAGCATTGTATAGTATTACAATCAGTTTAAAGGCTCTGTTCAAACATAATTTCGTACATACATTCAGATCAAAAGCATTTTCTTACATGTGATTATAGCAACATGTCCAGTGAAAGGGATGTTTGCTGAATTCAAAGTAAAATGACTCTTTTTTTTTTATGTTTGTAATAATGTACACATATATATAAATATAGTGATACAGCAGCTATGGTTGACGTGTTTCAGTCATCTTTTGATTGTCTGTGTTTGGACATATCTGTTGAATATGCCTGCAACGGTAGCTGGTGCAAGAGCTGCAATATCATCCTCTGCATTGCACCACTGATTTGAACATGGCATGGCCCTGTCAAGCCTAGCATAGCATAGCATAGCAGAGGTTA
>NW_007578043.1:547905-551494 GCF_000690725.1 Stegastes partitus | reverse complement strand
CATCTTTCGAGGACTCATCACGCTGTTGCATTTGAATTCTACTTAAAAAGATCGGACGCTAACAAGCTCAGCTAACTAGCTCCCACTCATTAGCATCACATTTCATCCATGTCATTCTATACAACACCTGCTGAGCCACTAGCAGCACACATACAATTACCGATGACCACATGTGCAACAGATGTGGGTCTAATTACTGTGCAGAAAAATAAATTAAATGTATATCTTTCCCTATTTGGCGCGCACAGTTTGCCAAATAACAAAACGAGTGCATTTCTACAGATTTACTTTTAATGGGCGATTCCTCCCTCTGCTCCTCCTGATGTCATCCACAGCTGCTTTTTTTTCCACTGTGGCGTGCGTTATTGTCTCTCCTCCATCTCGCCAGGCGAATCTAATCTTTAAATTCACTTTTAATTGTGATGTGATGTAATGCAGCAGACTTGTGGCTGTAAATTTTTTATTTTTTCGGTTAAATTTAATTTGCCAGTAAAATCATTTTTCTTTTTTGGGGGGGGGTGAAGAAATGATTGGAAAGTCTCTCTGGATAGTCGTGACAGAAGGATTATTATGACAAACTGTCAATTGATGCAATCGTAAAAATTATTTTGGCAGTGGCGTCATGATTGTTGCATGTGAACGCAACAAAACAAAATCATTTGCATTGTAATGTGTCCAATACCTTTGATAATGTTCAACTGAAGTACCATTAGGCTTTGTATTGGCCTCCTTTAGAAAACATTGTTTGGATTATCATGGTTTACAGAGCCTCTGTCTGCCCCCTTTCCCTGGCATATGTTATCTGCAGTCGCAGCTGTATGGCAGCAAGTACAGAATATCCCCCATCTGCTGATCCAGTCATGCACTCCTTTATTTCCATCCCTCTCATTCTCCAAAGCCCACCTGATGTACCCAGCAGAGGGGCTAACCTGCTATGAACATGGCTGCTCCACAGCTCTGGCAAGAAACAAACCCTTTCCATTCCTGGAAGGGCTGCGCGGTGCTGATGTGCCATGCAATCTGCGTGGACTGGCTGATGGTTGCACTTAGTTCCACTCCTTGTTGCCAACACGAACAGCCCCGACTGAAACTGCTTTCGTTGCGTGCCAGTGTTCCCACCATCCCTTGAATGGGCGTTGGGGTATTGTGCCAAAATTGCTGGTGCCACTTTGGAATTCGCCCATTAGTCGCTCTATTGTTGAAGCTGACGCCCGCTGCAAGTGAATTAGATTTGCGACTACATGTTATATATTATGTGATGGGACACAGGCAGATGGATAGACAGCAGCGAGAGACTCATCAATCAAAATCCGACGAAAGGCTCGCACAAAAAAAAAATACGTGGTATCCTGTGCCATTTCTTTGATTGTTCCGAAAACACTCATCATCACGCCGCGATTGTCTGAAAACGCAACAGCCCTTTCATTTTCTAATTGGTGAACATATAGCAACTGCTTTCTGATACAATATCTCTGATTAGCGGCACTGCTGAGTTTAAACTTGGGGAAAATGACAATTTACAATTACGCTGTATTGAAAAATTGCAGCAGCTGTATAGAAACACTCATCTCTGCGTACCACTCCAGCCACAAAACACATCAGATTTACTCGTGTGCTTTTTTTTTTTTAAGTCTGTTAAAAATAGAGCAATTGTTCCGAGGCTGTTGTCCCATTTCAAAGATTTTTTTTTTTTCCTCTCTATGGTTAAAAATGAACTGTACCAAAAAATGTTAAGCAAGATAAAAGAGCTGCTGTTCCTGTTTGATTCAGTAACTTTGTTTCCCAGAAATAAATGCACAGCGTAGACAAAAAAAAAAAAAACTTACTAGACATGAAACTAAAAGGAACACAAGGGACCTACGGTGAGAAGGAAGTCATTGTGTTTTTTTTTGCTTGATTAATCAAGCCCCTATTCAGACTCTGCAACCAGCAAGACATTGTTCCATTATCATTGTTTAACAGGAAATAATGTACGCGGGGAGGAAAGGGGGCACACGGGTCAGGAGGGGGGAAATGATAGAATGGAGACGGAGAGCGAGTGAGGAAGAGGAGCGAAAAGGGAATTTAAAGGAGGAAGGTCTTGGGTGTCTGCAGAAAAGCCAGAGCCTTTGGGGACCCACTGTGTACAAGGCAGCAATTATACTTGATGAAGTGCCTCCCTCCGCAGCACCCCCTTCAGCAGTCATTTCCCACTAGTGCGCGCCACGCCACAGCCACATACATCTTCCTGTTGCAAAAGATCTCATTAACGACCAATAGATGGGACGTCACTTATCTTTATCAAACATATGCATAAGTGCCCCCTTATGATTCTCTTCTCCCCCACTTCCCCTTCTGCCTGTCTCTCTTTCAGACTTAAGACGCATTGTCTTAAAGGCAAATCAGTTTCATTTAACCGCGGAGGTTAGTCCGCTGAAATGGAACAACTTTCTTCATTACTAACGAAATGGCAGGGTTTTCTATTTCTCCAGCGAAGATGGGTGGTGGTGGCGGTGGTGGTGGTGGGGGGGATCAATGACACTGTAATGGGCATAATTAGCACTATAAAGTCGAAGCGAGAGCCATGAGAATATGGAAATGAATGCTGATTTCAATGTCGTAAATTATTCCTTGAAGCATATTCCTATTACATGTTCCTGCAAACCTGTTAAGTGGGTTAAGTGTCCTTCATTTTGTAGTCTGGGTTCTCTCTTTTTTTTTTGTAGGATTAGTAATTTTCTACGTTGAAAAGACTCTGATTTAGAAACTTGAAAATGCACCATTTTGCTAAACAATAGGAGGTCAAGTCCCTCTGCTGCTCGCTCACACTTGCATTAAATAAAAAAAAAAAGACCTTTCAGACAGCACAAGCAAAGGGGGGAAAAATAGTTAAAGTATAAATTGCAGATTTTTTAAGGTGGACGAACTGGTTAAATTCAATTTTCATCTTCAAAAGTGATCTACATCCTTATAAAAAGGTTATTCAGCCTGCTCGGGATGGTAATTAACATGAGCCTAAAAAGAAATGTCTGCCGCTGCTCGCTTCGAAAAGGCGAATGAAAGGAAGTGTGATGAGATGAGGGCTCGTCTCTACCTCCGTGTGCTGCGAAAGTTCCTCGAACCACCTTTACATTGGCTCAGATACCATCTTTCTCCTTTGGTTCCACCCAACGAGGACATTTTCCTCGCATAAAAAGTCACTGGCTATCTCCTGTGGCCATTAGTTTTTTGCTGCCATTTAAGCACATTTTGGAATCAGTTGTCCTGCATGATAAGAATATGTATCCACCATAAGCCATCAAAGTAAACAAAGATCCGTGCGGCTCAAAAGTAATTACACTTTGTCACCTTAGTCAGGCGTTGTGCCGTCGGTTCAACATGTGTCTGACAACGCCTCGGCGGCGCTGTTCGGTATGCAGCAGGTACAAGGGATGCAATTTTCAAAAGGAAGCATGACTAGCTGTGAGAGTAATTACTTATATTGATTGAGAGTGGGCTGGGATGCAGGGAATGACATTTTCCTTCCACAGTATAATGCAAACAGGACTGTGCAGCCATGCTAGCAGCTCTTTAAGGCCATACTTAAGCGCTGTGAGAAGCATGCTAACAT
>NW_007578043.1:529694-547310 GCF_000690725.1 Stegastes partitus | reverse complement strand
ATTATTTCCACAGCGATTTAGTTAGCAGCCAGTTAGCTTAGCATCGCATAAAGACTGCAAATATGACATAAATGCTGGCTTAAATGTTACACATTTGTTCTCCGAGGCAAGAGAGACGTGCACATTAATGCATGACGTGCTAACTACAATAATTGCTTATAATTATAAATGATCTCCAGCATGGAGGAAAGGAACGAAGTGCATTTTTCTGCACAGTTTATAAGGTGCAGTTCAATTATCTGTCACTCAGAGACAGCCATCAGCTCCATCATCAGCATCAGTCTGATCGTTATAGACATTTTTCCATTTCACTGTCTCACAGCAGGATGTAGTTGTGACTTTATTGCGCGTATGGATGCTTCCCATAACTATAAAAAAAATAGATAAATAAAAAACTTACCCCATACAGTGAGTGATTGGTAACAAATGGCCCAGGTCATGTGACCTCACTAATCATTATCAAGCATCAAAATGTAGCAACAGGTAGCAATGAATACATATTTAATGGGACTACAAGTTACTATATTTTAATTTGAAGTTACATTTTTAGCGTTTGGGAAATAATAAACTAATAAAAATTAAAGCTATAGTGTATATTTGACAGCGAGAATCTGAAAACATGAGTCACTGCAACTATAACACCATGAATTAATCAAGCTAAGCTAAATGTGGAAGCTGGTCTGCAGCTTCATACAGAAAAAACGTAATAAAGATGGTCTCTGTGCATTATTTTCCATGAACACTGTGTCAACGTTGGCTCATATTTATATTCAGGTGTTCTGAAATAGCCTACAGTTGTATGATGCAGCTCTTATGAAACGCGAGCAGAGCTGTTTTCTTCCCCCCTCCTCCACCCGCCGTCTATAATACCAAACACTTCTATTCCCTGAGCAAACTAATCATACAGCCTTCATCTCCCCCTGTTACTACCTAGACCTCTCCTCCATCTGCCTGTTTCCCTTTTCTCTCCGGTTTCCATTCCGTCCACCTCCTTCCTCTCCTCTCTTGTCACTCACATGCTCCTACTACAAAGGTGCCCAGATGCCTCAAATCTCCAGCACTGATCTCCTCCAGCAAAAGGGTGACCCACGTGGGATCCGCCTCACTAATCACTGCCTGAAACCACTCTGGGCTCACAGGCCGAGAGATAAAGACAGCCGCGAGCTTTACTCAGCTTTAGCAGGCCTCGGCGGCTGTCTCTGTCGGGACTGACAAGCAAGACTGTTGCTGAGGTGAAAAATCGCCGCCGGCCAGCCTACTGCGAACTACCTTTCCATCTCGCTATCCGAAAAGTTCCACCGCAATCTGTGGAACGAAGCACAAAGGAATGTCACCTCTGAGCCGGCGTGACGCATGCCGCGCGGCGGGTTAACGCAGCACCGGGTCTGCATGCATAATTATTGTCATTGTTGGTTTTTTTTTGTTGTTGGTTTTTTTAATGTTTTTTTTTATTTTTGTATTTATTTTTTTCGTGTACGGTAATTTAGATATAAATGACTACAGAATAGTGTAGAAAGCCTCGGTGCTTCCGCTTGGTGAAACCACGCATGTGTTGATCCGTGCTGCAGCAACGTGCATCAGTTCCTCTCTGACCCCAGTGTTAATCTGCATTCAGACTGAGGCTCCGCTGCTTTTCTCGGCTGCTCGCTACTGGAGTAGCTTATTACCTGGGGCTTCGCNCTCCGAACTCTCAAGAGGTGTTTGTGTGATAAACGATGAACAGCAAAGCCCAGAGAGTGAGCTTCGCATGGTTGCACCGAATCCACAATTAGCCATTTCATTAGCATCCATTAACATTTCATTTTATTGTGTATATGGGAGCAACAGTAGAGGAGGTGAGGGCAGATGCTGCATTTTCCCATTGACCCGTGAATACACATGAATGCACTCCGGTGGCACGCTAATAGCAGCTCACTGTTTATGCATGTGATCACTAAACATAGCCAAGCAGGGTCTGTAACTATTGACTAAGTTCCACAAAGAGGTGATTTTATGATGGTGTGACTGTCTGCTATCCCCCTCAAAACGGCTGTGAAATTTAACTAAAAGCAATTTATCATGACTCAGCTTTCTGATGTTTTGTTAAACTTGATCGTTACCTTAACGCTGGTTTCTGACTGTGTGGTAATTTTGCCTTCGCTCTATCAGATTGGGCAATCACAGAGCCAAAGAGCCAAATTCCTGCTGAGACAGTTTCCACGAATGAAAGTGAGTCATGGTCACTCGGCGGTAAAGGTGGCCTTTTGTCTTTCAGTTGGTCCAAAGAGAACGAGTGTATAGGGGGGTTAGAATTAGCGCAGCAGGTGACGAGGCACCCGGAGGAGTGATTAATTTGGCATAATGCCCCCGGCCTGAGGGAGTCCGTCAAAACGGCAACAGGTCCATTGAAATGAAACGAAATAAAAGATCAGCGAGGTTTTGCCATGTCTTCATCTTTTTTTTGTTTCAGGTGTTAAACAAAACTAGTAATCAGGCTGACATTGTAATCTTGACATGACATATTGTGTCAAGTTCATTAATTTCTATTATTAAAGCAACTGCTCTGAAACTACTGGATGTTGTGAGAGAACAACAAAGACTGAATGTGGATGGACAGGAGCAAACACACAAGATGCAGCAGATGAGAGCCTCAAAACAACAGTAGAGACTCTCACTTTAAGCTAAATTGAAACGAGTGCTCATAAATTAGATATTAAATGTGAGTTTTAATTGTTTCGATTTAGCATACTGGCTGAATGCAATGTGGGAGTGCGAGCAAGGCCGACAGTTTCAGCATCACACGCTCATTAATGCTCAGATCTTTGTGTTTTTATGTATGTGAAAATATAAAAATGCTGCTTCTTAATATGTTCAGCCATCATTTCAGTGCATTACAGTGGCACACTATGCTCCAATAATGCACAGGCCTCGTCCACACATCGCTGCGAATCTCTTCAATGCAACACGACATACACGAATCAAAATCGTTAGATAACATCGCCGCCGCTTTATCAATTCTCAGTGCTAAGGAAGTTGCAGTGAGCAAGAATGCATATTTGTGCCGGTCCAGAGCTGTGTGTTGTTGTGTGTGTGTGTCCGAGTGGGTTGGCGGTTTCAGGGTCTCTGCCTCTGACAGCGTGAAGACTCGCAGCTACAGAGATGAGCTTGAGGATCTATTAATTTCAGTGGAAGCTTGGTCATTACAAAGGTAAACGCTGACATTTCAGGCAGCGTGTTATTTTGACTGACTGCCTATTAGAGGGTGTAATGCGGCGCGCAAATGTATACTTCAAGCCTCAGTGCTTCAGCAATGGACAGGGAGAGCGGATGACTCAATCTACTGGTCTTTATTTAGCAAGGTCACTTAGGACATTAGTAGGTTTGGACAGGGCCAATGCAGCAACCCTCCCCCCACACACATACATACGCTGTCGATGACATTGTTGTCAGCAGAACTCTTTACCACTGAAGAGCTCGCACTATTAAGGCCCCCGTCTCCATTTACAGTATATTGGTCCTGTTTATAGAAGATAGGAGTTATAAATCCGTTGTTATGGCTTTTTGTCAGCCTCTAACTTAGGGAAAAAAGCTCTGTAGTCACAATTTCTGATCAGCCGTGCTTCCCCGCCACCTGACAGCCTCCGCAGACAGCTCGGTTAGATAGCAAAGCCGCCAATTGTCGAACTCAGAGCTGTGAAATTTAAAACTTTAAATTGTTACAATACCAGCTCAAGAATGTCAACGATAATGATTCACACAGAAATACTTATTGGCTTCTGTGACCCGCTATAAAAACCAATCAGTACAGTTGAAATGATACATTACTCGCAGTGAAGGATTACCACCAAATAATTGGCCTATCTCTTGCAATGCACCAGCCCCTGTAATTTTGAAAATGGGAGCTTTGATAAACCTGCCAGTCGTGGCTGATTCCGAGCATCGGGTTTCTGGGTCTCAGAGCCTCCGAGGTTGAACTTTGTCTCCTTGAGTCACTGCAGCTGGCTGAGCAGACACTTACTATTTTCTTTCCAGGGCGAGGAAAGGGCTTTGTTTGTTCTTTACAAGTGTCACCCCTCGGGGTTGTCTTATAGTTCTGGCCTGTTGCCCCATCTTGTCTTGCTTTTATAACCACGTTGTTATATCGGGCGGACGGTGGGTCATGGAGGGCTGGGCGCACCCCTTATAAAGGTCCCCGTTCAGGAAAACTGGAGGACTTTTTCTTTTTTATGGGTCTAATTGGAACTTGGCAGTGCGGCCATGTGGGCTGCTTGTAGGGATTAGACTGGTGGCTCAGTTGGCTGACTCCGGATGGAACACTATGGACCCAACGCAGACGCTTCCCTTGTTACCCTGGAGGAGAGGGACAGCATGTGTGTGTACATGTGTTCATCTGTGTGTATGTGCGTGGAAGGATCGCATGGGGATGGGGAGGTGGTGGGAGGCTGCAGCCCTGCTCCAAAGCGATTTGTCTCGGCCAAAAGGTTCCCTTGTCCTTCACAGATGGCTGGGCATGCATCCCCATTAGTGGTAGAGAAAGAAGTGCAAAAGAGAGCACAGAGGAAGAAGAGACACCTGTGTGTGTGTGTGTGTGTGTGCTTAACAAATAAACTCTCACCGTGATCTATACCATGAACTTGATTTGTTTTATACGGAATGTAATTTACACTCCATCACAGACAAAAGCACATCATGGAATTCATCCAATGCGGAATCTAGAGAGGAAAGTTACTGAGGCAAGCAAAATCCCATGACTCCTTTGAAAGAATTAGCATTTTCAGCCCATAGGGGGAACAATGGCAGAGTAGGAGAGACGGGAAAAGGCATAAGGCCTTTTCGAAGTTCTGTGTTACAGAAGGTTATGGATCCCTTAAAATCCATTTTTCTCAATCTGCGGGAAAATATAATGTAGTTTGGCAGTCATCAAAGAGTTTAGCTTTTTCCTTCTTTCATTCTTTCTGCAGACACCGCAAGGCGGGTAGTGAAGTGCTGAAGCATGTCAGTTTGGCACAGTTTCAACGATTTGTTATTTATTGGGGCGAACAGTAGATCATTGGGGTAAAGAGTTCAGAGTGTGCGAGGGTAGGCTGCAAGCAATTCCATGTGCTTCTCACCTTTCACTCACCCACCTGCATTTATGCCAGCGTTGCCTTCAATCCCCTTCGGATGGAGCCTCCCCTACAGCGCAGATGCTCTAAAGATCTATTAATGTAGCTATGGGGAGGTGAGGTACGCGCGAAACCGAGGACAAAGGAAAAGGTACGGCTTTTGTTTCAATCCATGTAAACAACACAAAGAGTTTTGGAGGATTCTGTGATACGGAGAGAAATTCAGTTCAGTTCAGTTTCATTTATACAGTGCCAATTCACAACACATGTCATCTCCAGGCACATCACATACTAGATAAAGTACTGACAAAATTCTAATGAAAACCCCTCTGAATCCAACAGTTCCTTGAGATTCCCTTTGAACAAGCATTTGGCAACAGTGGGAAGAAAGAAAAAACTTTCCTTTAGGAGGAAGAAACCACCGAGGGAACCAGGCTCAGGCAGGGCGGGCACCGGCCTCAACCAGGTGGGTCAAGTCTGGAAAAGAAAAGAAAAAAGATTTAGTGTGAAGGACTGACCTTGATGGCAAAGGAAACTATTTGAATCTGCATTTGAAATCCTAAAATATCAGTAAACACACATAAGCAAGACTCAGGGTTTCTGCTGAATTCAGAATCATGTACCCCATTTGGCTTTGGACTATGATTAGCAGGGCAATATAGGGGCTGCAAGGTGGAGCGGTGGCTAGCACCGTTGCCGAGAAGGTCGCCGGTTTGCGTCCCGGTGAGGACAACCAGGATCTTTCTGCATGGAGTTTGCATGTTCTCCCCTTGCAGCGTGGGTTCTCTACGGGTTCTTCCTCCCACAAGGTCCAAAAACATGTTGAGGTTAATTGGTGATTGTAAATTGTCTGTAGGTGTGAATGTGAGTGTGCTTGGTCTGTCTCTAAGTGTAGCCCTGTGATAGACTGGTGACCTGTCCAGGGTGTCCCCTGCCTTCACCCTGAGTCAGCTGGGATAGACTCTAGTTCCCCACAACCCTAGTGAGGATTAAGCGTTGTATAGACTGTATAGAAAGCGAGACGACTTGACCCTGGTGTCTGGTTGTAGTATAGGTTTTTAAAAATTAATAAATAAATGAACTAAAAACTTCACTGCAGATAAATTTACTCCAGTGTAAATAATCAGCTTCAATTCTGTGAACAACAAAGTTTCACACTGACTAGCAGGTGGCTTGACTTTCTTTTGAATACATTTATCTACGTATGTATCGACTATTAAAAGGTTTACACAATAAAGTTCTTCTACTATATAAGAATTTGATGTAAACATAGCCAATTCCACCACACAGCCATTCTCGTTCCTTCCTGTCTATGATGAATTATCCAGATGATGTCAAAGTCATATAATCAGTGTTTTAGCAGCACTGAACAGTAGTTACCATGCTGTCCTCACCAGCCACGTTTCCATCCATTACTTCATTCTCATTCCGTCATCTGGCAACAGAAACAGGAAAAAAATATGTAAATGAGAACAGCTTTGCATTATACGTGAGTGCAGAGAGAAGTGTGTGAAGTGCCTCTGCGCTGAATAGCACCTGTGTGTTATCTCTTTAGGTGTTTGTGCATTGTGCTGGTATACCATCAAAACTCTGCACAGTGTACAAACCAGGTTTTTGTTGTAATAATTTGAATGCTCCCATACTCTCGAAAGCTGAGGAAACTTTTACATGTAACTCTGCTGCTGTTGTCCAGAGTCTAATGCTGAGAAAAAGCAACCGATGTCAAGCTTTGATTTGTTATAATAAACTGAAGATTGTTTAAACCTGAAGGCGTCTTAACCTGAACATTCTCATATTTTCTATTAAATGCACTTAAGGATCAGACTTAAAAGTAATTTGAAGGTTTAGCAGATGTTTAATCGTCTTGCTTGTCAGACTCTTCCTGCAAAGATCTCATTGGCTTGTTGCTTCGTAAGGGTTATGTATTGGTGGTTGATTAGATGATTAGTACGAGGGAAAAATTTAATTGTCACAGTCAAGCAGAGACGGACTTAGCTCGAGGCACCATAGGTTTTTGTTAGGTTGATATTTTGGAACAAATAATTAAAAGATTACAAGATCACCTCCCCAAACTGAAAATCTTACCTCCTTTGGTGCTTGGCAGGTGGACATAAAGCATATTGAATACAAAAAAAAATACACTTTTAAGCAATGCACATCATTTATTACGCCTAAAAATCTAAAACAAAATAAAAAGACCTCAGATATAAACCAGCTCGTCCCATCTCTGAAGCTAATATTTAGATTTCTAAGCAGCCAGACTGCGGAGTTGCCGACAGAGTCATCAGCCAGCACCTAAAATCTGCTGTGACTGATTGAAGTTCACTTTTCAACCAAGATTTGTTCACTTACAACAAAAACAAAGAAAAAATAGGGGGTTTTGTGATTGGCTGTCTCAGCACATTTAGAGCTTAGTCACGCTTGTGTCTGGGATCGGCCGACTGAATGCGGCGCTGCCCTCCTCGACACCCCGAACACAGTCAGCACACTGAGTCGCAAGGTCGCCGGAGCACTTTTGCTGAGAAATACTTTCTCCTCGAGCAAAGGTGGCAAAAGTCTGACCGAAAAGTCATCAAATTTGTTACTTAAAAAAGAAAAAAAAATAGCAACTAAAGGGGTCTTAAAAGCTGGGCCACTGGGGCGACTCGACATCCGATTGCTCAGGATGTATACCATCTACCCCTGGTTTGACTCCTGCATGTTCTATAACTCCCTTTCCCCACATTTGCTGTCTGTTTGCACTGCCACAGCTTTTCTCTATCAACACCGTATTTCACAAAAAAAGGGATATTCATTGTAATACATGAATGAAAGTGGAAAACAACTTGATGGTGTCTTGAAAGAAAGAAACCAAAGTGGCCTCAACAACAATTTCGATGTAAGGTAAGTCTGATGACACCTTGTTGCTATGATGCAGCCCATGAATAATAATTTAGATTGCAATATTGGTGAGGAAAAACTCCATATTTCCTTTCTCAGACCAAACACTTTCCTTCTTCTCCAAAGTTCAGCTGCTTTTTTTCCCCCGTGACACTGTACTATAGAAGGTTGTTCAAGAGAAACTCCCCCACACGTCTATATTTGCAGTCTAAAAAGAGCTGGTGAGCATTAACATCCGAATTGTGGGCTTTGATGCCCTGATAACCCTAATTCCTATTCAGCGGCTGAGGGAAAAGTGTGCAATTTTAAAGACAAGGCGTCTTGTCTAAAGAATCGACTCGGGGATCCACTATCGAACGGAGCGACTAGTATGTTGATTGGCTGAGAGACAGACAATTCTGGAAGTATAATTGGCATTGCACAAAGGCAAGAAGACAGCATAATCATCACCGTGTTGGCCAGGGTAATTTGAACTGTCTTGTGCTCTTAGACGCCCTTTGACAGAACACAAAAATAACTTAGGATCATTCTTTATCATTTGCTTAAGACGTTGTGAGGTTGATTCATAGCAATGACGGTGAGGATGCAGGTCAGTCAGATCAAGTGCACACGTGAGTTCCAAGCTGCAGCAGCATTAAGGAGTCTTTTGCATTCGAGGTATGGGCTTAACAAACATGTAGCGTTCCAAGTAAATGCCAGCTGCTGGGTAATTAGGCATGTAGTGACAAATTATCAGCTGTTTTTTTTTTTTTTCCCCCTCTTCAAGTTCAAGAAAACTTCTGCAACACATCTAATGAACACAGCTAATGAAAAGAGCTTTCGTGGACCTGCGAGGAAATTCTGCAGAAGTCAGCCGGCGCGACATCTGCTTGATGAGGAGGTACGGTAGGTAGCAGGTAGAGGTGTGAGGGAAAAAAAAACTGACTGGTGCAGACAAAACTACATGCTAAGAAAGAAAGAAAGAAAAAGCAGTCTAGTGTTGCACATCGACCACTGGGATAGGACTCCAAAGCTAGCGGCGGCTCCTCTCATTCAATAAGCTTACGTGACATGTAGGAAGAAAGCTCGCCCATGACCCCCTTACACCTGTTCTAGAAACCCCCCCCGTTCAATCAGACACTCTGCCTGAAAGCCATCATCTTCTGAATGAAGTGGTGAAAACCGCTCTGCATCTGATGCCGAGCTCAAAGTCAAGGAAACAGTAAACACTCAAAAACAAAAGCCGCCCCCGATGTCACGCTTGACCTTAAGTCTGAAGAACTAATGCAGGTGAAGTGAACGACAGAGAAACATGAACAATGATGATCCTTAAGTAGATGATAATCGAGAGCTCCCCCCAATGGGGCTTTTAAAGACCATCAGCGCCGAACCATAGAGCCCAGAGATATACAATAGCAAATCATAGTTGACACCTCTTAACTGCACAGGTCAGAGCAAGCTAATGGCCTTCCCAGAGAGCACAGCAACCACAAACAACCCATATAGCTAAGTTCACGTTCTATCTTTGGACCACTCCGGCGTGGTGCGGTGGTGCTTTTTAGAATTGAGTGGGCCATTCCACTATTTACCGGTCAAGTCAAACAAATTTAATTGTGTTCTCTGAGCAAAGTGCTGTGACAGAAAGAGTACAGAGAAATACAATGTTGTGGAAAGAGAAAGCACCGAGCAAAAAAAAAAAAAAAATAGTGTTTGGGGGGGTAAAGGCCAAAACACTGCAGCTTTTAAAAGCCAATTGCGAAGCCATTAAGCATTGACATGGTGGAGGGGGGGATAAAGGAGGGGGGGAGCAGTAGAAGTTGCATTAGGTGAGATGAAAGGTGTTGCGCACATTTTTATTCACAATGACCACGCTTATCATGAAAGAGACACAGTCGCATTCGAAGGAGTAAACAAGTGTGTCATTTGAGACGCCGCAGCCCAAATTCCATTTCGGACTCGATTTTCCTTTAAAACAATAAGATTAATTAGCTTCGTGGCTCCGACACTGAGCGGGAAAAAAATAATCGTCACAATGAATCATAATGTCATACAGTGTCATTACAGCAATGCTGAATGCTTACTATAAGGCGGAGGGTTACTCTAACAAATCAAGCCAAACCTTCTGGCAGGTTTAAGAATGCCAAACTGGTCAAAGAATAAAAGGCCAGAACAGATGATGTGTGCATTTTTAATCATTTGGACAGTGGCTAAGGGGACAAAATACCCAGTCGTACAAAATACATGAACAATGCGTCGCACGGTCTGAATTAGCAATGACAACGCTGACGGCGGAAGACGGATTGTTTCCAAGTGAAATCTGGCAGTGGAGGCTGGAATTGTGAATTGTGAGAGGCTGTTGCATCCATAATGAGATATTAAGATTGGAACATGGTATGCCTGATCAATTTACTAAATCAAAGTAAGACAAATTGCTTACGAGGTGAAGCGGTATTAGATTCATACATTTGGCATCAGTAAATGTCACCACATGAAGACGCAGGAACGTCTGCTCCGAGGAGTTCAATAAGACGAATCAATAACTCCATATGGACTCAATATCAATGAAGCACAAAACTCCATGCAAACACGTCAATGTGATAAACACCGCAGTTCTAAGTAAGGGTAAACATACTTCCCAAAGGTTGCCACCGGTAGCATGTTCATACCTTCATGTCCTAATCCATGTGTTTGTAGATGTTGTCGGGGTTCTGGGTGAGCATCCTGAGAAAGAAAACAGACTTCAGCAATAGCAGAGTGGGAGAAAACATACAGAAACATGATGAGAAGATGAAGCTCATAGTGGTCGTTTGGTTCTGATGCTACCAATAGTACGATTAGGCTGAATTAATTTATTATTATTCAAATGCAAAGACAGAAACGACCAAGTAGTCCAGGCTGTGTTTGCAAAAGATAAAATACCTTCCCTAACTTGATGTTGTACAGCTCTGGTCTTTATTTAAGAATTTTTTTGACAACCCTTTATGGAATTTAGTGTCACATTTTAAGAAATGAATTTGAAAATGTGTATGTTGTCATTTAAAACCATTTTGAATCACTTGGATTTACAGAAACTTAGAAAGATGAGGATCAACAGCTCGATTGTGTACATATTTAGCAAATATATAATAACATTAGTATTTCAATTGGCATGAAGCAAAACTAATGCATTGGGGAGGTATGTTGAACCTACAGCCAGTCTTTTAACCTGGCTGGGTCACCATGGTAACTTATGCTGCACAGCTAACCTGCTCCGAACGAAAGCAACTTCAGACTTTTGGATTTAAACAGCTTTTTCCTAATCATTCTATACGAGTAGCTGATGGAATATGTTACATCCACCAGCCTGTTGCATGTAATCAGTTGGAGATGCAGAAAATGCATAAATATGTTTTCATGTTTGTTCCTATATTGCTGTCAAGTCTGTTTGACGCTGCTGGTAAAGCAGCTAATAGAACACAGACTAGAAAACTGATAAGTCTGCTCGTATTTATCACAGAGAATATTTGATCAGTAACATTAATTTCACTCTGATTTGGCCAAAACTACACTGATTTCCACTTGTACTTCATTATGGGACACTTTTTCCACATATAGACTTACACAATTACGTCAGAGTTTGAATGAGAAAGCCTGAGTTAACAACAGAAGTGGATCACCACCATCGTGATACCATTATATCTTACTGGGGTTTTAGGTTTTGTTGAGCCGGCTTATACAAAGAAAGCCTGACTATGTTAAACCTGCTTCACAGTACACCGAACACCACAGTGGATTTATCAACTAAAGACCTAGAAACATATATTTTTGAGTTACTGAGGACCAAAACAAAGCTAAAAAGAGAGTGAATACTGGAACAACCTGCTGTGGCTCGACAGTATGTCAATGAGAGCAGATGGACTCAACCAAAACAGGAAAATTGTGGCCCGACAACCAAAATCATTCTATAGATTTGAGGTTAACTTCAGATGATAGCTACCCTTGTGTTCGGTGCAACAAGTGCCCCAATTTACATTATACACATTACATTAGTAATTTGAGTAGCTGGTTATATAAAAAGAAATATTTATATGGTTAGAGCACATTATGACTCACTACTGAAAAACATGTTTATCTTCCACTACCACTCGTTTGAGGTACTAAAAAAGTCCACATTAAGTCAAAAAAATAAAAAATTCAGTCAGTTATAGTGAGTCAAAACCTACCAAATGGTCTACCAAACGGTCGAGCAGAAGGTTAAAGGGTTGTAAATTAAACTTCAAAATTAAATCTTAAGCCTGCTGCTCAATACATACGTCAATAAAACACTACTGGAGGTCATCTTCAGCGATTCGTTCTGGCTTGACAGTGCTTTCAGCAAAACTAGGAAAAAAGGGACATTAATCCAGTGTTCAGTATTTCACAGTGAGAAAAATAAAATAGCACTTAATGATTAACTCAATATATTTAGTTCTTTAACTTTACTCCTGCTGCTCAACCACCTGCTGAGTTCATCCACTGATCATTAAAACACATCTCCAGTTCCACTGCTGCGTGAGAGATTCTGGATGGTTGCACCACTTCTTCCTTTAGAAGTTAATTCAAATCGAGCAGATCTGCACCAAACCTGTAAGACTGCTCAGCTGGTGGAAAAGGTTAGACGGTGGAAGAAATATCCTCACTGCAGAGACATCACGCTTCCACAGACGTATGTCTTTGAAGGGTTATTACACATTATATACCGTGTGTGCTTTTACAATTGTGCCTCAGATGACTTCTTTTTTTTTTCAAAAAGTATGACAAGAAAGAAGAAATCTGAAGCATTACATGTTCATTTGTGACAGTATTTTGGCCAAAATAGTCCACGTGGGAATGAAGACGCACTCATTTATATTTTAAGACAAACCAAAGCATGAATATATTAGTAATGATAGTTAATTAATTTCCTTCATCAGTTTAATTACTTACATGTATATTAGTTTGATCTGCATAGCTTTCAATTATCTTTGGATGTGTGCTTCATTAATTTAATGTTACAGAGAAATTTAATCAGAATTTATAATAGACTTAATGAAGTGTCTCCATTTCATTTAGGATGAAAACCAGTTGACATGTTTATTTGTTGCAGGAGAAGATCAATTCCCTTGTGACCCTCAGATGATAAAATGCTATTTATGTGTGTCAAGAGAAAATTTCATAGTTTGAACTCACTGACAGAAATGGCAATAAAATAATAAAATAATAGCCCTCTGATGCTCTGATCTCTGATTTTCTTGGCGTTCCATAAACCCAGTTAACAATTGTGTTAAGTGCTATTTTTGTAGTTATTATTATTGTTGCAAAGGTGCTTAAAGTTGTATTATAATCACAGCATTTCTGCATTATGATATGAAGATATTAAATACTTTGGTTTAAAAGCTTGTTTTGTTTTTTTATAGTTACTCCATCAAAAAGTTTGGCTACGATCGAGTTATGACTCATTCTCTCTTCAGGCTGCGTCACTGATGGATTACGAAATGTTCAAACCTTAATTGCTCGCTAACTCTCTTGGCTCGCTTATATCTCTCAAGCGAATCTCTGAATAAATTATTCTCAGTTTCAGAATTCTGTTATTGGCTTGCATGGTGAATATGCTATTAAATCTGATTGTGCACAAGCATGGAGTTGCTGGAATTACAAATTGTGTCTAATTCCTGTTGTTAATGCGCCATATGCAAAGTGTTCTTTCACTCACATGTGTGGCTGGCATGTATTAAAATGTTAAATATACTTAGGGAGAGCGGTTTTAGTCACTATTATAACTGTGTGATTCTTTTATTTTACTCGAGGGAATTATTTTTGGACATTTAACGGTTATAAAAGGTGATGTTAAGTTATTACTAATGACAAAATATGCTTTGAATTTCTCTCTAATCTTGTTAAATCTGATGCCAGTCAAGTCGGACTGTGTTGGAAATGTTCCTGGGTGACATTTACATGATAATTACATGTTAAATTGCTTTAACATTTACATAAGGAAGCATGTGTCAGAAAAGTCCTTTGGTTTCCAATAAACTGAGCTGATTCTGTGTGAACTCTTTGTTATGTTTTGAGGGGATGTGGAAAAAAACGCAGATGTGAATGTAGAACCAAACTCCCCAGACAGAGGAAAAGGGTTGTTTATTTTTTATTTTATAGGTGTGTTGCATGAGAAACGCTGGAGGATGGAGCTGATCAATGCATTTCCTTCGACATAACTCAGCTTATAAGAGGTTTAGGAGGCTTCCCTGTGATCAGAGATTTTTGAGATAGCGAGGAGCCAAACAAGACTGTCTTGAGACTGTCTCGGGACCAGACTGCTTCACTGCAATCTAGCATTTTGAAGAAAAAAAAAGGAGCTGGAAAAGCAGGTGTGTAGAATCCCTGACCTTTCTCTGACTTCTAATGGTGGGTGAAGTAGGCCAGGGAGCTGGACAGAAAAGGATAGAGCGATGACTTTGAGGACCCGTTTCGCCAAGTTGCCCCTGTTGACATTGTCCCAAAGGGAAGGCCAGACACGCACAGATCTAATGCAGTGCTCGAGCGAGCCTTGCAGGAGGGATTAAGAGGGGTAAACATACAACTGGCCACCCTTCCCCAGCTGCTGAACAGAATTGCTACTGACACCCTGGCGCCATCCGTGCTGGGATGATCAGGGACAGCCTGACTGCCTCCAGTGTGAGGGCGATTTTGACAGGATTACCTCCAGCATCAACAAAGTCTGCCTTTTTTTAACCCGAAAGTCTTGCTGCTGGAGCGGTTTGGAATAACCAGGTGTGGATTGAGGCTGAAGGATGGACCAGAAAATAATAAGGAAAGCCAAATAGAAAGTTGCTAAACAGCACGGCTGAGTCACCACAATGTGTGCTTTGTTAAATGTTTCAGTATCTTTAGCACTGCCACAAGAACTTCTGTAAAACTTCACTGTATTGCTGTTGGTTTCGAGGGTTTCGCGTGTGAAGGGTGGCCAAGAGCGAGGAACGGCTTATGAAAGATGAACCCTGCACCCAAATGAGCAGAACGATAAGAACTATAGCGCCTTCATGTTGGAACTTAAAGACCACCTCTGGGGATGCAAAGGAAACTGTTTAGACAGATAAATAAGGTCTTTGCTACTGCAAATCTTAAACACACAGAGCTGGAGAGTGTTGGGTTGCTACCAAGTTTTAACCATGTTTTTAAAATATCGCCCAAGAAAAAGTGCCAGAAATTGGATGCCATGTTCCACTTCAGGTGGTATCTAACTTGGCAGATGGAGATGATGATGATGTAAGCCCCAAGGAGAAGCCAAAGGGATGGTCCAAGATGGCAAGAAGACTCCATATTAATGGTATTGGAGGCTTACGGAACCAATAAAGTAAGAAGAGACACGCATCCTTAATCTTTTCTTTTTGCTGACTGCTAAGGGTACATTCTTATATGACACCAAGCATGACGGGAGGTGGTAATCGCTGATGCACTGGTAAACTGTATACATGACGAATTCACGTCTTTATGGAACCGTTTATTCTCTTAGATTTTGTACAAAAGTTAGAAAACATTATCGGAAGAGTCTATAGTTTGCCGTCAATCCATTCGTCTCACAGCACGTTGCCATCATCTGGGCGTTGTTCAACATGGCCTCCCAGAAATGTCATCTTGGGAGAAACTCCAACTCTTGCAGCTATAAAAAAAAAAGGCCTTGAATTCAAGAAAAAGTGTCTGTGAGGGATTCGGAATGTCTGGTGCCAGCTGGTTCAAGACCTCTGCCTAAGCCGCCTACGTCTGGATTTGCTCGGCAATTTGCTCCGGTTGCAACCGCTTAACACGAGTGGGTACGTGAGGGCAAGCTACCTAGCTAGCTACCTGGCAGTATCCTCGGAAATGTCGACACATGAGCTGCTAGACGGAAGGTTTTAGGTGTAAAAACAGACGGCTTTGTATACCTGGGATTTCCATTGTTGCCCTGCCATGATAGCACTAACGCTGCCATCAACGCTGCCCTACTGCGCCTCTTCCACAAGTGCTTGTTGTTTCAATATCATTAGTGTGGGTTGATTTCCACTGGCGTTGCCTTTTCTGACTAAGAATGTCATTAATTAGCTCATTAAAATTGAGAGAAAGGTTACTGACGGAGTTATCGGGTCAAATGGCTCAAAGGGGTGAATTTTATTTTGTTTTTTCATTTGACGGAAGAATAAATTGAAACAACAAAACCTCAAAAAAAACCAAAAACCAACACTGTGTTTATATGTAAGGCGTAAACTGAAGATGATTTCAGTGTGGGATGCAGCTCTGTCCTTGGCATTTTGTGAAACTCGGCGTCAAATCGTTCCAAATAAAACTGTGAATTGGCAGATACGTCGCATTTTATGTTAAATAAACCGGAGAACAAAAATGACACCTAACTGATCGATCTAAGCGGACAAAATAATACAGCCTCAAAGAAGCGCACACACACCACGCAGGCCTAGTTGTGTCAGTCACCGCTTTGCATTCACGCCGGCATCTTAAATAATTTTCATGAACGCACATGAAATGCTAGATTACACTGTTTGATTTCTTGCACAACAAATATCAAATCTTCCTAATCCCGAACCAGCTCCGTCCACTTGCTTTGTCCTCACTTTACCGCACTGGATTATTCTGCCTGACTTGTCTTCAAAAGCGAGGCAACGGCAGCTCGGTAGCGTCTTGAAAATCTGAACATGACCGAGAAGATGTCGAGTAATCCGGGGTTAACGCGTGCGGTCAGATGGAAATCCTGCTCAGATTGCAAAGCAGCATGGGTGTCCATCCGCCTCCAACAATCGCCTGTCTGTAACATGAGACAAGCTGCCAAACGCTGTAAGAGCACCGGTATATCAGGTCCATTATGACAACACAGCGGAGTCTGATTATAGATGACAGCTGGGTACAGGTGAGCACGTACTCGGCGGCACAGCTGTGGCTCTCAGCCCCCCGTCTTGCTGTTTTGTTTTGTTTGCGAGTATCGCGCGAAGGACCCGGAGTCGGCCGCAGCCACACCTGGCACGAAGGGGTTTTAAAGCTCCTAGTGTTTCCTAAAGAGCGAGGAAGACACAGTGACAGTTAATTACAATTAAGAGGATGACTCTCCTCAATCTTACGCCACACCTCTCTTTCGCCTCGGGGCACTTCGGCTCCGCGACTGGAAAAAAGAGACAACAAATGAGAGAATTGGGACAACAAAACAGCTCGCGGAAAGGCAGCTGGAATGCCCTCAGCGCCGCAATTTACCTGAGCTCTTTGTGATCACTCACTCGTCCAAATCACCGGTTGTGTAGCTGTGTGAACCGCGCGGCGCCATGAATTATTCACCAGAAGACTGAGGCCTCTGATATCGCGTCGGTATCTGAGGTATTTACAGGAGAGCACATGGAGATTCTGTTATTGTATTTCCCAGACTGTGTCATTATCTTTGGGGGTTAGTTCTATTTAACTATAGGTACTTTTAACTCCTTTTTTTGTTCCCATTAAAAAGCATATAAGTTGGGTTCACGTCAACATTTACAGCCTTGTTATATTAGAAAGTGAGAAGGGTTTTTGTTTTAAAAAAAAGAAAAAGAAATAGTCATACATGCAAAAGAAATAAACAAGAGTAATTATAAAGTAGTTGCAAGAATATAACGATGATAAAAAATCAGTTTAAAACAAAAAGAAAATAAGAGGTGGAAAGCAA
>NW_007578043.1:509446-529428 GCF_000690725.1 Stegastes partitus | reverse complement strand
ATATAAAATTGTAAAATAAACTAAATAAAAATAAATATATATAAAAATTGTAAAGCTAAATAAATAAAAAAAACAATACAAAAATAAATAAAAAAAACATGAAATCATAAATAAAGGTTAAAAAACTGTTAAAAAAACATTTTAAAAAAATGAGAATATATACATATACACATACATATACGCACACATACCCACATACACACACATATGCCCACACACACACACACACACACACACACACAGATATATATATGCAAATTAACAAGATAGAAGTAGATAAGTTCATAACTATTCAATGCTTTAAACAGAGTTGGCAATTCTATGGCAAATTCTCATATTTTAGTGGGTGATCAGAGCATTTTGTTAATTAAATCTTAAGGACACAAGCATGTGTAGTTGTCAAATAGCTGTAGATACACAGAAAGTAAAATAAATCCCTTTTGGAATTCAGTGTAACATGAAACGGAAATGAATCATATCTCTCAAGCAGAGTGCAACGACATCAAAGTTTGCCTTTTGAGTAAATGTACTTAGTTACTCAATAAAAGGAGGGCATTGAGGTTGGCTGTTTTGTTCGAGGACGCTTAAAGAAGACCAAATCCTGCTGCAGGTATTAAATCTGTGAGATGTGAGTGGGCGTCCAGGGATAGCGGGCCAAAATAACTGGAATATTTCTGGGCTTTGGCGCTTAACAAATCTTTATGTGCTACTTTTTTTTTTCATTAAGAGGCATCAAAGCCGGGGAGGAGACAAACCTAAAGGGAATCTGAGCCGCCACAGCCTGGCCCTTCTGCTGGGAATTCCTTAGGTGGCTGGAACTTGCCGCCGGCGTACACCTACATCCACTGGAGCAAAGTCATAGGGAACACCGGCGAGCGCTTGATGTTCCGAATGACTGGAGAGAACAAGAGCAACACAGAGTCGGCTGTGCCAATACATTCATCATACTCCGGTACCCCCCCCCCATCCCACCACCCCCCCATGGACCGGGTTCACTGTTTACAACCTCCCACAGTAGTTGTGGAGTGCACTGATGTGAATTTGATGCAGAACTGCAGCCGCTGTAGCATAGCGAGCATATTAACTTAAATGCCTTTTGCTGTTGCCACTATTTATTATTTTTTTTGCGTCTGTGCAATTCTTTACTTTAGCGGAAAGTGCAAATAATTAATTAACAAATACTCCACATATTTTTTTGTACTTCCAGACAGCCCCCCCTTTTCTTTCCCCTCCCCTTGCGTGCAGCACATTCTCACAGTTAATGAATATCTATTTTAGTCACTTATATTGTCCCCATTACATTTGGTATTATTTCATACTGCTCCAGTTGCCTATATGGGGCGTAAAAAGAGCGTCTAAGCCAATTTTCTGTGGAAGAGGCGCCTCAAGAACATGTCTCTGTTAGATAAGTTAATTACCTCATATCCTACGGCTACACACCAGCGTCCCCCCCCACCACCCTCCCTCCCCGCCCCGTACAGGAGGAATAAAAACAACACTCCTACATGATCAAGATGTACTACGTGCTAATGCTAATTAACTCACCGCCATTATCTTCATCATGGAACATGCACCTGCTATGCTAATCACGGAAGCAATGCGCGTTTCACCTTTTGCGGCGCGCGTCACAGACCCAATTTATTTCACAGGAGGGAGGATTTAAAGGATAAGAGGTTTACTTCAGCCGGGTAGATTTCCATAAACGTGGTCATTATGCCCTTATGGGTTGTGCTCGCTTTCATTGTTCAGGGGAAGAAGGACTCACAGTGTATACTGGGGGTGAGAGCCTCCCACAGCTTTCCAATTAAACGTATATGAATGACTTCAAACACTTGTCAGTAAATACAGGAAGTAGCTGCTCTGATTAGAGATCTACGTACTCGTTTTGCAGGTTTGTCGCATGCATTCAAAACTGTTTCTTCTGAGGAAAACTGCCTCCAGTGGACCATTACGAGATCCAATCATTTCAATCTGACGCTTGACCGTATTTACCTGAACCGGAGTAAACACATGAGGAGGTAAATCAATTGGAAGAGGAGACGCGAGGGATGACAGAGATAAACAAAGGAGCATGACCACAGAGAAACAACAAAAACTATTCTTAAAAAAAAACATGTGCCCTGCGCTGACTTTTCTCCAGCCGACTAGAAAGGACAACTCTATCCAAGTAGGAGCGTCCGTATCACAATCTTTTACATATTACATGAGGTTATCGATGTCTTTCTTTGGTATTACAGAGCCTGCAAAAAGGAGGAAGCATCCTGTCTGGTAAGCAAACAAAAAGATCAACCTTCAGCAAATACCTTTGTGTTTGTTTGTTTGTTTGCATGTGAAAAATCAATTTGCTTTTAGAGATGCTGAACTTTCAGTGTTTAGCCTAGCAGCCAGACAACCAGTGGAGATTCCAGGATGTTACTGCCCCAATCCTACAAACAGTTTGGTAAATAAGGGCCTTAAAGGTATTGATCAAGCAAGATGTAGCTTTAAATTTCGAGGCGGTAATAGTTTTTTGTTTCTTTTGGATATAGCCAGGTCAGCACCTTCACCTCAGTCTTTATGCCATGCTAAGCTAAGCTAAGCTAACCAGCTGCTGATTGTAGCCTTATAATTACTGCACAGACACAAGTGTAGGAGCAATCTTTGCCTCAAAATATGTCCATCTATCCATCCATCATCTATACATCGCTTAATCCTCACTAGGGTCGTGGGGGGGCTGGAGTCTATCCCAGCTGACTCAGGGTGAAGGCAGGGGACACCCTGGACAGGTAACCAGTCTATCACAGGGCTACACTTAGAGACAGACAACCAAGCACACTCACATTCACACCTACGGACAATTTAGAATCACCAATTAACCTCAATATGTTTTTGGACTGTGTGGGAGGAAGCTGGAGAACCCGGAGAGAACCCACACTGCACGGGGAGAACATGCAAACTCCACACAGAAAGATCCCGGGTGTCCTGACCGGGACGCAAACCGGCGACCTTCTTGCTGCAAGGCGACGGTGCTAACCACCGAGCCACTTTGCAGCCCATCTAGGCAGTTATGCCAACACTGATCCTGCTGGGTTTTCCGCTATTGAACCCAGTTTCCACCATCTGAAGGGACATGTGCATCCGCGAACCGGTGACCTTCTAGCTGCGAGGCGACGGTGCTAACCACTGATCCACCTTGCAAGCCCCTCAAAATATGTGAAGCTCACATATCTCAAACTCTATAGCCATCTCAGAAGGAAATAATTTGCCAAACAGCATGAAGTTACTCGTATTTCATCTTTACGTGGGCATTTTGATCGCTTGGGTGTGCGACAACAAAAATTGTAGACGGCCATTATCTTGTTAAAACTAAAAGCAAACTTTGTGTGATGAAGCATTTGTGTGATGAATGCAAAGAGTTCTACCGAGGACACAGGATGGCAAACAAATAGGCTAAGGGTTAAAATAAGATGGGAACATGCTAGAGCTCGTTGGTATCTCTATAAACTAATCACAGTTGTCTTGGGCAGAGCGAAGCAAACGATGTGGCAACACTGTTCCTGCAAACAGTGATGGGGGAATTGTTTTATTTGCCTGCACAGAGATGATCACTATCGTTAAAATTTACCAAAAAGAGAGAAAATAAACTGGCAGTGCTGCTTTACTGCACAATCTAAACCCTCTTCGTGGTGGGTTTCCAGTCAAGAGGTTGTTGTTTTCCATTGTGGAGAAGATTGTAACGTTGATACGGAAAAGAAAGTCTGGGCAAAGGCGCAGTTAATGGCAGACCAGGGGTAAAACAACCCCACATAAAACATATAAAAGAAAATAGAAGTGCAGGTAAATACATCAACAAGAAAAACAGCAAGACGACAAGGAAATGAATTATGTTGGACATCAGCTTAGCCACATCCATCCAGAAAATCTTTCTCGTCGTGCTCTCAGAATCTTTTTTTTTTTTAGCAGCCAAGTCACAACCGAAACACCCGCGGAGCACTTCACATCAGCCCAGTGTCAAATTGAACATACCCTCCACATAATTTTATGCAGCCTCCAAATTATGCAAACTCACTCATGAAATTTTAGACCCAGAGAACCCGAGAACAGCATGAGCAACAATCTGAAGTATTAACAGGTTTAATATTTACACTGTTGCCCATTAAGTTGGAATCATTTTTGTTTTCAGACGCTTATTTCTATTGATGCACATCAGTAATCACTTCTGACCAGGTGCAATGATGACATACTGAGTTCCAGGTACCAGGGGAAACCAATTCTGACTTTGGGATCTGACTGAAGAGTGGGACGCCCTCAACAAGCATGTGGACAGTACGCCATGATGTCTCAACGCATTGATCCATGTCAGGGGTGGCCCGATTCAATATTAGTGACTGAGTGACATTTGAAAGAGTAATATTGGACATTCTCATGTATGAAATCCCCTCGAATAAGTGTTTCCTGTTAAAGGGGCCAAGGTTGAAACGTTCCTTCCCACTTGATGGGCAATGCTGACCTCTGGATGGACCAACCCCAGCCCACCAGTAGACATGGCCACCAGTAAAGAATGGGATTAAATTATTCCAGACCAAATAAATATGACCACTGATAAAGGTTTTTGGGGGGACTTTTTTTTCCCCATCTGGCCAAAATCGGTTGAACCATCAACTCTTCACACATCAAGCAAACCAATTACGCCATCGGAAACACTATAAAAGGAATCATGTAGACCAGGGGTGCCCAATCCTGGTCCTCGAGAGCCCCTATCCTGCATGTTGTAGATGTTTCCCTCTTCCAACACACCTGATTCAAATGATCAGCTCATCATCAAGCTCTGCAGAAGCCTGAAAACAATCCTGATCATGTGAATCAGGTGTGTTGGAAGAGGGAAACATCTAAAACATGCAAGATAGGGGCTCTCAAGGACCAGGATTGGGCTCCCCTGATGTAGACTCTGTAGACTCACACCACACTGACTGCACCAACTGCACTATTAAACACTTTATATGTGCAATATTACAGTCTACCTCACTGCTACACAAATATTTAGTGCTAAACACAACTAAATGTGGCTTTTCTACTCTGTTTATATCTTTTACTTCACTTATTGTTGTATTTTTTCTTATATTTTGCTCTTGTTTTATCGTACTTATTATCTATTAGGCTACGGGACCTGAGTACAAATTTGGTACCACAAAATGTGAATGTGAGCTGGCTTGACAAATAAAGTTCCTTGAATCCTTGAATCCATGTGTGTCCGTCCCACAATGCAATAAATATTTGCATCTGGTTTTAAATCTGGACCAACTATGAGCCAAATAGGAGGAGGGTTCACGTTAGCACCACTTATAGAGCCACAATGTCACATTAATAGAAAACATGGCAGGTTTAAATAAACAGGAATCATCCTTTAAAAATGCAGCGATGGAGTTTTGTGCGACAGGAAGTTGAGTGGGGAAAGTCGTTGGCGCTGTTTCACTTGTTCAAAAACCAAGATAAATTCCAGCATTTTCACACGAAAGTCAAGAATTTTTGACTCATTCGTTTGACTTGGCAGAGGTACAATAGGAAACAATTCCCAGCTAATGCACGACTAATTGTCATTTTCAGAACACCAGCACGTCTATACCGTTTAATGGATCGCTGGGCTCCCGTGTGCTAGCGTGCTAACTGCTGTTTGTTTCCCTCACATGCTTAATAGATGAAATTGTTTTGTGTTGCTGCTTTACTACAAAAAAACTGTATTTTATTTGAGAGAATCGATTCCTGTATAATTGCGCTATTCCCCATGTGGATAAAATAAAACACTGATATATAAGATATTAAGCCGTATATGTCCTGCGTTGTGCTTATTAATGCCTTTCATATGCCGATGCACTCTCAGCAGAAATATTTTAGTTGCTTTTTTTTTTGCCCTCCACGTGGAGCACCTATCTCCTTATGCCTCAGAGTGCATGCCCCTTTGATGTCCTGTGTGTCATTATTGTGAATAAATTGCATAGTGTTTTGCTCTAAAGTTACAATTTGTATTACAAGACTGATTTTCTAGGAAGGCTGAGTGGTTCCTTAACTGCAGTCCAAGGATAAATAAAATAAATATATCACATATAAAAGCAAATTTGTCACTTTTATTTTATTTATTGCAACGTGTAAGTGTTAAATCAGTTTTTTTGTTTTCAGTTTTGAGTGAAGGGTGTTTGCACCTTTACCACAAACATGATGGAGGTTTTTAAGACTGGTTATATTCCATATTTTTCTCAATCTAAGCAAATTCGATGGATTCGATATGATGTATTCGTCTGTCCTGCAGGTCGTCATCGCTTCCCGCTAACGACTAAAACCACATGGACGCGCCGTTTAAATCAGATGATACAATGCTTAATTAGCGTGAACCTGGGCACTGTAGTTTATTTTGATTCAACTCCACACACGCTGACTCAGCTCTATAAATACTTGCTAGCTCCAAATTAGTATTGAGTAAAGTCGCGAGGTGTTTTAGGACCATACCGAGCCTGAGTTTTGGAAAGATCTCCAGTAAGAATAAAAGCTTTTGGAAGTTTCGGCAGCACCAAAAGGCCTCTGACTGTATTTAAAAGATAACAGGGTGGAGGAAGGAGTTGCTGGGCTCATCAGAGTGATAATCATGATTAGATCATCGGAATAGAAACGTTTTATTGCGTTGTGGGAGCACAAGAGTGCAAACATCAGACATAAATACTGTGTAAATAGTGTTATAGTTGTTATGGAAACAACATCATGATAAACACAGTCTCAACACAGCATTTTGACCCGAAAAGAGAAAAGGCAGAACACCAGAAATGAAAGATTTTGGAAACTTATCGTCCACGTTTTCGCTGATCAATCAAACAGAATCCAGCGTCCAGACAAAAAAAATAAAATAAAATACTGCAACATCCTAATTCGACATAATGAGAACAGACAGTGACACTTAAACTACAATTACAACTTCTTTTTTTTTGTGCAGATGTTGCAGCTCCAGTCTCGATTTGTTTACGGATGCGGCGTGAGCTTGAGCGCCGCATAATCCTGCATGTCAGCGCTGCTTTGCTTGAAGCGTATGTTGTCGGCGTTGTGCACTCTGCAAACACACTAAGAACCCCGTCGGCGCACACACACCTTCTTCTTTTTCTCCACACACAGCCTGCTGAGGGGGGAAAGTCTGCATGAGGGCTCGTGTACGAAGGCGTGTTTTCTACTGGATTATCCCACCTCGCCTCTGAAAAGCTTTAAGTTTGGAAAAATGCTCCTCCTATCCCCCCCTCCTCCATCCCTCTTTCTCCTGATATCTCGCTGGCTTAATGACTAATAAACCCTCTTGTTGGTGTTCAAAGTCAAAGGAGCAGCTAACGCAGGCGAAACAAACAAGTCTAATAAACACCACTAAACGCAACCTTAAAAGTCACAAGTGCAGAAGCTTGAAGAACGGCAAAAGGGCACATATTTATTTTTCGCTTAATTCCCCCAAAAAAAGAAAAAAAAAAAAAAATCCTATGAGGTCTTTCTGGAAGGAGACGGCAGCCTCTTTAATGTATCATTACCCCCCTCTGCTGGCGAGTGAAGGAAACAAAACTCCGCACAAGGGGAAGTATATTTAAAACATCTTTACCACCTCATTGTTATGACCCAACACATTCTGCCTTGGTGTTAAACAAGGAGAAACAGTATAACACTCGCTGTAGATTTTATTAGTCGAGCAGAGTACTGTGACTCATTTCCAAGTCAGCGGCGGCTGGACGAGTTGCTTCAGTATGCGATATGCTCTCCTCACTGGACGACTCTCTCCCTCCCTCTCTCTCTCTCTTTTTTTTCCTCCCTTTTTCCTCTCGCCGCCTCTCACTCTTTCGGTTGAATTCATTAGCTCTGCTGCCATGTTGCCAACGCGGTTGAGGAATGTAAATTAAGGTGACGGAACAGATATTAACACACGTCTTCCTAATAAAATCAGCTATCGGGAGCGGCTACGATATACAGAAACTCTCCCTCCTCCTCCTGACTTATAGCCGTCCTCTCCATCTTGCCCCTTTGGCTCCTCTATACCCTGTCACACATGGCCTCCTCCAGCCCATTATGCTTTGTTTCGTGTCGTGCCCGTGGAGTCGGGCGGCGTGTTTCAATCATTCCCCGGAATCCTGTTCCTTCTCCATCTCATCTTAGCTTTTTACTCTCCACCTGTACCGATGTCTGTTCCCTTAAGCCCTCCTTGCATTGACTAAAAACCTCATCTGTATTAAAAAGCAATCTGTATCTGTATCGTCCGGCCTGATCACATCCGATACTGCTTCTGGATAACGACAGGCATTTTTTCCCCACCTAGTATCAGCTAAGAATTCATGTTATCTCCATCCAGATGGCGTTGCGATGGGATGTCAACATTAGTGAGGCAGGGGCTGGCAACCAGGAGGAAGACGGCGCCGTGGACGGGCATCATTCGTTTTTTTTTTTCCTTCGCTGCTAGCAACCGCCACTACTTGTAGCTTTTTCTTGAGCTGGCAGCGAGAACTGAAGTTGGGTGACCTTTCATCTTTGCCGGTCAGATTTATTTCTGATGAAAGCGGGGCACAGCGTGCGGATTGAATTTCGATCAGAGAGCGGGGCGGACGTGATTCCAAATCTGCATGTAAGCTACAGGAGCTTGTTTGTCTTTATCCAGACGGGATGACCAACGCTAGAAATTCTCACACAGGAAAAATCATTCGCATCATTTTCCTCGAGACGCATTGTGTTTGTCCGCCCCGGCTCCGGCCTACCAATATCGCATTTTCTGATAACGACGCGGGCAGATATGACCGATGAATATCTGACGCCAGATGTAAATAGGGCCCTAAAAAGATTCAGTGTCCTTTCGGTGCCATTTCTTTCCACTTCTTTGTCATGCCGCTGAATTCACACGCCGAAAGGTCACGGCGTTAAGACATGACGCATATAAAGGAGGGCCCCGGATGGGAACACGCTCACCTAGAGTCACCGCTGAGCGCTGTTAAATAATGAAAAAGGCTTGTGACTAATTAGCGACTCATGAATCTTCTCTTTGGGAAGGAACCTCGCGAGCATTCATCAGCACCCGCGCACCTCCAACCCTCTCCGTCTGTATCTTTCTTTTTTTGTCATCGCACACCGGTTGCTTTCAGATGTATGTGTTCGCCATTTCCCCAGGGCTTTAACTTTACTCCTCGTCTCTCAGCACGCCCGCCTCCTCCTCCCCACCACCAAGTCTCAGGAATCAGACACAGGTTTGCCACTGCTGAGGAAGCAACCATGGTAATCCTCGGGCTCAACTTCAAAAAGAGCCTCTAAAGACTACAATCTCTACGGTTCTGGCAAACTCAGCCAGCTACCACTGCTATTGGATGGTTTAAAGAAGAAAAGAAGAAAAAAAAAAGAGAGCACACACACCTCCCCTCTCACCTGTCTGTTCTCCTCTTCCCAGATACTTACTTCACACAACTTGCTTCTTCTTTATCAGCACTAAATGTTCCTCCGCTCAACTCCTCAACTCCCCTCACAACAAATGCTCCCCTTTTCCTTCCCCTCCCAGCCCTTATCGGAACACATCTCGGCTAGACGGGGAAGAGTCGGGGAGAGGAGAATTGAAAACAGTAATGAAATAATTGGATGAACAGTATGGTGGGCGATGGAGAACAGTAGAAAAATAAGCAGGGGTCCGGGTGGTGCATGCAGAATCAAAAGCTGAACAATTGGCATTAATGAAAAATCCAACTAAACAATCCACCATCTATCAAAGCCTCTTCCAAAATATCTGCCTTCTCATGTTTTACAGCAAAACAAAGTATGAACCATCATTGCACGGTGCATACATCACCATGCTTTCCCACCAAAACTCCCCATGCAACTCAAAAACCTGTCACTTCCTGTTAAAATAGCAGAACTTTGTAGCGGGGAAAAATTATTTATTTCAGCAGAATCACCAGAATTTCCACCTGTGGAGTTGAATAAACCTGTGCAAATGCTCTGCGAAAAAAAAAAAAGCTCTGCTGAACTTTGAGACTCCAAATGGAAGTTGTTGAAACTTTCTGATAGCACCACTTTTACACTGAATCGTTCCATTACAGTTGAAATGGAGTTTCAAAATAAAAGTTGCGCCAACATCCAGGACATCTGGTGGACGTTCTAATATGGGGAAGTATGTTCAAATCTAATTCTGGCCAAGATGAGCCCACAATGTACCCACATCCTTCACATTTCTAACCTCGTGTTCTAACCTTGAGAGCGAATCAGTCGTCATATATAGGAACAAGCAGCAACTTAGGTCTGGAACATAGAGCCAATGTTGAAGTACTCCTCTAATGGCCACTTGAGGCAGGCTCCAAAAGACAGCATATCTCCATAGATGTCTCATAGTAGAAATAAACATGTTTACAGCCTGATACACCAAAAAAACCAAAAGCTTTTAAATGTTTTAACATCAGAAAAAACAAACCCTGCACTTATACCAGGGTCTGTTGACTCCACTGTATGTACGGTGTATACAGGCGCATGATGGACAGGCAGGAATTCATTTATTTTGCTCGGAGTAGTACTATTGTACCAGTCGTGTCGGGCAGTCGGTCACAGCAAGTGGCAGCATTAGTAGGTGCGCTACGTTTCTCAGTAGCATAGTGGTAACAGTGCTGTCTACTGAATAAAAAGGGCTTTTCAGGGGCGCACACACACAAGCGACAATTTCCAGAGCCTTTCTCAAACACAGCGGAGCTTTCATTGAGGTCTGACTAGACGCCAGGTCATGATGCCACCACCATACACAGACAAAGCAAAAAACAGAAAAGTAGCATATAAAGGGCCTTCTTTTATGACTTAGAGACTTTTTCTTAAATCACATTTCTATTGTCATGGTATGAAAAAGGGTAAAAATTTATCCAGTTGTGCACAAAAGCTTTTGGAGCTGTTCTACTGGTGACCATTTATGACCAATGGGTTAATCCACAGATGCATAATGATCGGATAGCAGTACAAGAGGCAGGCTAGACAAGATACTGTAGCACTGGACGCCACATAATGCTCTGGACAGACGCGTCCTCCCTCCAAAATATCCACAAACTTCACCAAGCCATTAAAGAAGAGTGGGACAACATTCCACAAGCCAGCATCGACCATTTCATCTCCTCCATGTGTTGCAGATATGTGACTCATTATTGATCCTACTCCCAATCTGCCCATGATCATTTCCTAGATAGTCCACAGTAGAGATCATGTATGTTGAAACAACAAATACTTATTCCCCCCGTGATAAAGCTCTTGCGTACATCCGTGATTAGTGTCACTAGTCCTGAGCAACTTGTGAACAGCAAGCGAGTAAGCTATTCAGTCTGTCGGCAGCAAACAAATGGAGAAATCAGTAGTTTCATATGTAGTAAACTTTTTTTTTTTTGCATTGTTTCTGTAGTTTGGGTTGCTACCATAGACTGTATAAAAGATGGACGTAGCAACCGGCCCTGAAAAATGAAGCCAACCCGGAAGTGTCAAAAACCTACGTCCACTAGCTGCTGGCTCCAAAAAGCCCTGGCTCCCATAGACTTGAATTGGAAAAGAAGTGATCACAGATCATGAAATACTGCATTCCTACAGCTCAGGATTTTTTTCTTATTAGTTTTCATGGTCAAATCCAGAGATCAGGTGGCCAATCTGAAAATAAATCAATACTGAATTTTTTAAAAATTGTCAACATTTTGCGGGGCAAGGGGCGTGGCTGGCTTGATTGACAGTCGGCAGCGACCATACAGATGAAGCGAGCAGAAGGCGGTAAATGTGGGCGGGCAGAGAGGGCCCGCCTCTCAATCCGTCTGACCAATCGCTGCTCCTATGGCTCCGCCCCCCTCTGACGATTTTTGCGTCACAAAAATCCAAGATGTCAACCAGGAAGTAGCAAAACCCTGGCTTCACTTTCTCAGTGCAGAAACCAACGCCACGGTAGCTACGTCCATCTTTTATACAGTCTATGGTTGCTACATGTAATGTTGAGTAACTGCTAGCTTAGCTCACAACGCTATCCAAGTAGCATGCCCAACACTGTAATCTAACAGCGTCAACCTCCAACTAGGCAACAGGATTGAGCACCAAAACAAAGACATACAAACAAATGGATGGAGTCCAGTGGGTTGTAGATCAAAAAACAATCCATCCATCCATTATCTATACACTGCTTTACCCTGTTGAGGCTTATGGGGTTGTTGGAGCCCATCGCTGCTGATTTAGGCCTAAAGGTTGGGTACATCCTAGAAAGTCCGCCGGTCCATTGCGGGGCTAACGCAGAGAATCGCTAATTATCCAACTGACTGAATAACAGACTTGTATTTTGAAATGGTTCCATACCTCAAGTTGGAAACGATCTCAATGGAAACCCACGAATACACCAAGTAATTCCACGTTACGCTCAAGTGCTACTGGAATGACAAAAACGCCGGTCCATAAAGAGCACTGTGCTAAGTACTTCATAATGACAATATGCAATCATGAACTGAATGATATCATTTAAGCAAAACGATCCCTTCTGAGCTCCTCGCACGTATTTACTGTTAATGCGGGAAGCCTCGTCGACATGTGATGCAGATCTACGCCGTCGATCTTTCTCGGGCCGCTTTTCCTTCACTTTCTTTTTCTTTGATTGCTATTTTTTTTTTTTCCATTCTGTGTACTAATTTCAATTTTGTGGATTTTACCCAGAGGTGCTGTACCGCTACGCCCGGCTGACGGAAAGGAAGCGCCGCCCCTCCCTTTTCCCCTCATCTCACAATCACCCATTGCCCACGTGTCATTAACTTAATCTGTCCCTATAGATGGTATGCTCCAACAATATGAGTTATGAATTATTTATTTCATTACAGCAGTCTTGCTTGCCTTTCTGAATAATAAAAAAAAAGGCCATGAATTAAGTTGTTTCATTCTGCTGATGCCACAAAGCAGTGTGAGGAGCTCGCTAGGTGTTTCTGCTCTCATTGAGAGGCGGCATCGACTTTAGAGCCGGAAGGACTCAGACAGGCGCTACTTAAACATTTAAAATGGAGAAGGCCCACTTCAAAGGAATGGCCTCACACAATCAGTGTACCTCTTTCTCTTTCAATTAGCACACAGTCTGCCAGGCTGGCATGCTCACCTAAGGGCTGGGCTAAGGCCGTGAAATATTGATGGCCCCCTTCTCCGGAGCGAATGGAACGCTTTGTGCTTTGTTCCCCTGGGTAAGTTTAAGTGTTTAAGATTTTTTTTTTGATGGCAGAAAAGTGAGTGGGGGATTTGTTTGTGTGATCCGAGTGGGCGTGCAGTGACGCACTAGTAGAGGATCTCGCTAAATTCAATAACTTCAGTTGGAACTCAGCAGCACATTAATCTTTCACGACTGTAACACAACAAATAGCTCTTTGTTCGATAAGATGAATCCCATGTCTCTCTCCCGTCTTTTCTTCTTCAGCCCCGGTTATGCTTTCTTATTATGTGCAGCGTTTTACGAATCCATCTACAGCATTTCACCTTTGGCTGTGGCGTGTAAACTCCGAGAGGGCAACTTTTTTTTTTTTTTTCTTTTTTTTTTTGCAGGAATCAAAGCCTTTTGCCTGTAATCTGAAGTAAACAAGACCTCATTATTTTCAACTGTGTGATCCTGCAATCATCAGGGATGTAGAACAGACATCTGCACTGGTAATTGCACTCGCTCATGCGCTCAACAAATGAACGGCACTTAACATCCAAGAAACCTTAACACTTACGCCAAACTTTATCTTGAAATTAGCAAGAGGGACGAAGCGCGCTTTGCAGTTTTAGGCTTTTGAAAACAATTCCCACCTAAACTTGTGGAACAAGTGAAGGAGAAGGAAGGATGTAAATTAATGCACCTTTTCATTCCACTCTGAATGACATGTATTTTGACAAAACGACTTCTGATCCCTGGTTTGAACTTTGATGTGCATGACAAATCCCCAGAGTCGCCTTGTTTGCAAGGTTGTGAAGCCGAAGACAGCGAGCAAGCGGGAGGAGCAGATTGGATTTGATATTAGTTAGGGCTCAGGCGAGTGGAGGGGTTATATACTTAGTCATACGATGACACAGCCCCTAATGGGGCAGAGAAGCGATGCACTGATATCATTAATTGATGGATTAGAAGCATATAATTCCCTGCAGAGAGAGGATGATCAAGAGAACGGTGGAGAGCGAGAGGAACTCGAGTAAGCACAGGGAGCGAGAGCTTGAACATGACCTGAACGGTTAATTGAGTGGGGAAATTCCTGTGATATTTTATTTAAATGAGGCTGGAGGAACAAATGAGGAAGAGCAGAAGGGAAACGGGGAGATGAAGAGGAGAGCAAGCTGTGGATTTGGACGGGAGGGAAACAAACAAGACAGAGTTGCGACGAAATTCCCTCCAAAAAAAAAAAGAAAGAAAAGAGTTCAAGAGAGGTGACTTCGTTTGAATGAATGGCCGCGTTGATGGATGATGGATGGGGTAAAGCAAACGAGGAGAGGAGCCTGGGAGCAGATAAACACCAGCGCACCATTTATACATCAAGAGTGAAAGGTAGATCCACAGCAGAGACGTGGATGGATGGGTGGAGGAGAGAGGAGAGACCTCTAGAGGAAAGCAGCAGATCCCTGTCTAAAACTCCCCTTTCATCTGGCCCACACAGTGCCAGATCAATCCAAACGCCCGCCCATCATTAGGCATCAAAGGGTTGTAGGAGGGGGATCCTGTCTGCACACAACTAATCCCCTTTAAATGTGCCTTCTCAAAGAACAAAGCCGCCATTACATCCACAATGCATTTCTGGATGAGCTACACTTTTCTCATGATGCTCCGCGATCATCAAAGCAAGCGAGGTTGGCAGGAAAAAAAAAGTGAAGATTCCGAACGATTTCTTATTTTCCCGTCGACCACCTGGTAGCCGCGAACAAACAGACGTGTTCGTTCGCTCTAAATGCTTGCAAATGTAAGCACCTCCAGAGAGGAGAGTCTTGAACGTCTCCATTTTTAGCCCGAGAACTCCTGGTTCACGTTGATAAATGTTCTGACACCGGCTTAGGGGACGTGTAAAACAAAGGTCAGGTGCATTCACTGCGAGTAAAAATCATTTCCATCGCAACAGATGACAAATGGAGTCCGTTTCCTGCGCTACTGTCAGGAGATTCTCCTCTTTTTTTCCCTCCATCGCGCTTCCCTTTCCTGCACTGTGTCTCTTACTGTTCCTCCATGAAATCCATGAATAAATAATTCAAGACACAGATTTTTCATTTCATGACTGAATATCATATTTATCCCTTTCTGGAGTTTGCCACCTCTGAGGAAGTACGTCTCAAAAGAAAACACCTTCTCCACCACTCTTGGATCATCTCTTGAGCCCCCCCAAAAAATGTTGTCTCAGCACCACTTGAGTCTCTTAAGCATCCACCCCTCCTCTCGGAATCGTGCCGCCAATCTGAGACAGTGACAAACTCCGACAAGGAAGCCGGCGATCTTGATACCTCTCTGCATCTCAATAATGGAGCAACTTGATATGAAAGCCCCTGTTATCAGGACCCTCCCGGCTCGGTGCGCGTTGCATCCCATCCGTCAATAGGGAAACAGAGGGGAAGAAGTGGGGAGACACGACTGGTGAGGGAGGGGTACGGTTCGGTTATCACAGCAATGGGATTAATGGATGTGTGGGGTTTAAATTGGCTCTCGATGACAGCGGAGGCCTCACCGTGTTTCTATCAGTTATCGGCAGGTTTCCCCTATTACTCAGTCTCTTTCTCTCTGCCTCTCCCCCTCCCTTGCTTCTTCTCCCTCTCCCGTGTAGCTGCAATTTATTCCTAAACCTCTTACCATTTCTGTCTGAACCCGCACACATCAATCTCTCGCCCCCTCACCACCACCACCACCACCACCACCGCGCTCTCCTTCCCTGGTTGAATCCAATACTCCAGACAGCATGATGTCCAAATTAAAGAATGTAATGGAAGCCGATGAAAGTACACAGTCTGGTGCAGTAAGTCAACTGCATAAATGGACTAAATGAGTATCTTCAATATTTGATAACTGAATATGCTGTTGAGCAGAGGCCAGGAAAAATATACTGGAGGCAGCCGTTTCCAAGGTGTTGTGTCCGACGCCTTGAATCAATATCGGATGAGCTCGGGTATCATTTGGCCGACACCTCCGTCGTGGCCTCCTCGTGTTCCAAATGTGTTGAGTTGATTTTAAAGTAAAAGTGGATGATCGTGTTGCAGTGAAGGGGCAGAAGCCTTTACTTTTTGGTAACTAGTCATATGTTTTGCCTCATTATTTCACCAGTTTACGCCTCCAACACTTTATTTTTTATACACCCAACTTTATATACTTCTACTTAACAACCATCCAGTCCAATCGATTTCACCGCTTCAGCTGTTTATTTGGGCTTTAAAAAGTTTATTCATGTTGGTCGTTTAAGCATCATATTATCTATCCTTTAGGGCAGCGGCCTTCAACCTTTTTTGCACCACGGACCGGTTTTAAGCAAGAATTTTTTTTACTGACCGGTCATTACGCACATAATAAATAATAATTGTTTTTTTTTCTATTGAAAAGTTTCACAAATGAATAAAATTAATTTGTATTCCCAAACATGTTTACTTTTTCTCTGTTTCAGTATCAAGTCTCTCCCACTTTCCAAAGCAGCTCTCCTGAGACGTTTGTTTTTGACTGACGGCTTCGTTTAGCAGTCGGGCATAAAAACTGAAAGTCAAGTGCAGGAAACGAGCACAAACGGAAGTGACGGGAAGACGAGCTAGTCATGTTTCAAAATAAAACACCCTGCAGACTCCGCTGGAAATAAAAATCAACCAATAAAATGTTTTTTTTCTATCTGTGCGGCCCGGTACCAAATGACCCATGGCCCGGTTCCGGTTCGCGGCCCGGTGGTTGGGGACCGCTGATTTAAGGGACCCATTCCCACCACCTAATCTAACACATGGTCGCAACATAACAACTCAAATTTACTGATTTAGACAAACCTTTGGTGTCCCCTGCCTTCACCCTGAGTCAGCTGGGATAGACTCCAGCCCCCCGCGACCCTAGTGAGAATTAAGCGGTGTATAGATAATGGATGGATGGACAAACCTTTTAAATTGGATTGACATAACAATGTTGTATCAGCGTAATTTAAACTCAAACTTCTGCATTAATTAGTTGAAATCCAGCTCAATTCAATAACTTATTTTGCTAGCCTGAAAACGTGTGTTTATAATTATGGTAATGAGGTACATAACGCTTCGTCCAAATAGCGTGGAAATGACAGTTGGAACAACTTATTTTGCATAAGCAATCAACTTCAAAACTCGGGTTCATAATTACGGTAATTAGGTAAATAACACTTAAAATTTCTTTTTAAATTTAATGGAAATACTTGTTTGAACTTAATTTTTGTGAGTAATCAATTTAAAAAGTTGTGTTTCGTTGGTTGAGGGGTCTAAGACTGGTGCAAGCTGTTCTTTTGTTGTTGTCGTTTAGCACAAGCATTATTTTTAGAGCGGTAAGAATTTCAATCAGCTGAGAAACCAATAGTCAAACTCTGAATAATCCTATCGCCTCATAGCTGCCTCACAGTCCACCTGGAAGAACTGCTTCTGCTACCTCCAGCACACACATTTTTCACTTTCAGACGGAAATGCAGACCACTAGGATGACATGTTAACCACCGCTTACTTGAAACCCATTTCACCTGGAAAGTGTTGATTTTAAACCACAACTCCAGAGAGAAAGTTGACGGTGATAGAAAGTGCTGGTTTTACTCACTCATTCATGTCTGCGTTGGATGTGATGTAGTCGACTGTTTAGCTGTCAATCGCGAAGGCAGAGGGAGTCTACTTCCTGAAGGGGGCGCAGACGGCAGAAGGTGAACTGCATTTAAAGCTACAGACAGTCAAACAGCCCATTTCATCCAATCTTAACTTAATCCTCACTAGGGTCACGGGGGGCTGGAGTCTATCCCAGCTGACTTAGGGCGAAGGCAGGTTCACCTGGACAGGTCACCAGTCCATCACAGGGCCACACTTAGAGATAGACAATCAAGCACACTCACATTCACAAACAACATGTTTTTGGACTGTGTGGGAGGAAGCTGGAGAACCCGGAGAGAACCCACGCTGCACGGGTAGAACGTGCAAACTCCACGCAGAAAGATTCCGGTGCCCCCACCGGGATGCAAACCGGCCACCTTCTTGCTGCGAGGCAACGATGCTAACCACCGCTCCACCTTGCAGCCCATTTCAAAAAGCGCAAAATCTAGGGGCTACACATTCACAGTAAAATAAATCAACTTTGAAGTTTGCAGCTGACACATGAGACTTTTATTAATTTGCGAAACAGAGACCTTTAACCATTTATCACTTGTTGATTTGTTTGTTCACGACTTTTTATCTGTAACGCTAACGATTGTCCACCACATGTAGCTTTAGCACCACTGTCATACACTTACAATAAGCATCGCAGCAATAAATAAAAAATTTTAAGTACATTGTTGAACTGAAATCCTAATATTCTAAGTGGCTGATCTGCTTTCCATCTGTTCCCCTTCATGGTCCAAATAGCCTTTGTTTGGGAATCATCCTACAAGGGCGTAGACACCATCAGGTGCAAAATATATCTCATGTAAAACTTTTTTTTTTTTTCTCTCACTAAAGCCAGTCTCGCAGTTCTAAGAGTGCCTGCTGTATCTTTTAGTGAGGACTTTGTCGGGGATGTTTATTCACTACTCACTTTGGTTCAAAAGCCTTATTCATCTGAAACGCTCGTGGTAGCAGATGGGCTCGGAAGGAAGGCACACCACTATCAAAAAACACCCAGCAACAGCCTAATTACTTCTCACTCTTGTCGCTCTCAGTGTTTTACATCGCGAGAAAAGGAGGAAGAGGCTTTAACATGGTAAACTTCATTCGGAGGGGAGAAAAGAAAGACCCAAATAAAGCCATTTCTTAGCTGCTGCAGACTTGGCTCCCAGTCACAGATGCTGCTCACTATGACACATCCTCAGCCTTCATGGTGGGCCCGTGTCGATTAGCTCAGTCCTCTTCTTTTGTGCGTTCCTTTCTTTATGTCCCACATCCTCTCCGTCGCAAAAAAAAAAAGTCCCCTGTAGGTCTATTATCCCTCGCAAATCCTATCAGTTCCAAAACAGGCAATAATGTTTGGAAGTGGTTGGTTCAATTCGGGGGTTGGTTCTTGTTTGTTTTAGTTTTCTTTGGTGACAAAATATCTGACACCATTCAGACGCCATGTGGTTATTCGTGAACATCTGCTGATTTTTGGGAAAGATATCCAAAACCTTGACGGAATACGAAACTTTGTGAGCTATTTACTGCTACGATATCGACTTCCAAGAAAACAGCTTCATTCTCAGAAATCTGTTCTTAAAAATTATACAGGTGTTTATGAGACTCTACTACTTCCCTCAGGACATCCTGCACAAGTTTAAAAAAAAAAAAAATCAGAATTACAAGGCTCCTACCCGCCAACAGTGAATTCCTCGAAACAGTATGTGTCATATCTTCATTGAACGGTGTTTGCAGGCTTTCATGAGTGCGGCACGGTTTTGACGTGTAATCGAGCCGAGTGCATGGCGGCGGTGGAAGCCGGCGTTTGGCTCTTTGTGTTGCGCGTCTTGTTGTGGGAATGGGGGGGGTGAGCTGCATCTTTACACATGGCTTCCCCTCAGTGAAGGGGAAATGAAGGGGAGCCCTCGGGGCAAAACACAAAGACGAGGAGGATCTGGAAGAGTCTTCGGTGAGCATAAACACACCGACACACGTGTAAACAACAGGCACTTGAGGAAATGATGGGCCGGCCTTTTCAGCACCACGGACAGCAGCCTCCTCACTATATATATGTACATACCTTAGAATGGATGTCCCTCTATGGCAGCGGGTCTCAAACTTGTTGAGCCACGACCCACAAGATAACATAAGTTTGTGAACCCCCCATTAGAATTATTAATATCTCATGAGTAATAACTCTGTTGTTCATGCATTAATGC
>NW_007578043.1:466612-507931 GCF_000690725.1 Stegastes partitus | reverse complement strand
TTTACATATATACTGTACATATTTCTTTACATTTGCTCCTTTTCTTTGTCAGACAACAGAACAAGTCAGACTTGTGACTAAAACACATGAACTCATTACCACTCCATGTTAACCAGCAGCTACTTTTAAACAAAATTTTGAAACCATCATGTTGTCTGACAAACTCCAGCTAAAGGCTGCGATGTGAATGCTGCAATATTTTCAAAGAAATTCCAAAGCAAGTCAGAGAAAAATTACACAATAAGGAGAAAAACAGTTGCTTTAGCTGCTCTGTTCGCTCTGGTAAGATATCCATCATGCTGCACTTTATTTAATAGAAGTTCTTCATTTTTTAAGGGGGTTTCATGGAAAGTTTGGATTCCTTCACTTCAGATAAAAATGAGAACCTCTGTTTCGTATTTATTTTTTATTATGTTGGAGTTTTGCACTTTAACATTATACAATTACATGCAGATTTTCAAAATAAAATGAAGTTTAATGCTTTTTTTTTAACACTTACTAGTTAAAAAGCCAAACAAATATTTTACTCATGTCATTAGTTCTTTTTTTCTTTTACATTTATTCATTACATTTTCATCTTTATTAATGTAATTGATTAAACCACACGTCTCCTTTCAGATAAACACCTTTACATATGTTTTTTTGAGGGAGACCTGAAAAGAATGCAAATCGCTGGAAGCCATACGTTTAACTTGAAGCTTCTCTTTTGTTCCAATGCACTAATTGGCTGCATCTGCTGAGCCTTACACAATTACGGTGCGCCTGATTATCGAGATATTTGTTGTAATTATGCTCTGATAGCGGGTGGATGTATTTCTAGTAGGCACTGCTTTGTATAGAACAGGCTAGAGGGACGTTTTGCAGAACACAGAACAACCTCTCCAGATATAGAGCCCACCCTCTCCCAGCAAAAAAAAAAAAGTAAATTATCTAAACTTTCCCCCGTCGCAAATTGAAAACGCACTTTATTGCTCGTCTCATTATTTCTGTTTGTGGGTATATTTCTTTCTGTCACCCCTCCATGCCCCCTATGCTGATGATTTGCAGCAATTTCAAGAGACAAAACATGGAAATTGCACAGAGGGGATCAGGAATTTACTTCTTGATAACATCTGTTACTAACAGTTCTGCTCAGCATGCAGAATCAGTTGCCCCTGTAGACCCGTTTCCCCCCCTTTATCTTATTTATTTGGAGAAAGGCTTATATTGTCTCGTACACCACAAGGTGCACCTAGGAACCTCTGTGCATGGCTAAACGGGAACTTTTATAGCCACCGCTACCCAGAATGGCAATTAGCTGTGGTAGACTGGGGAAAAACACGGAGTTGGTATGCAGAGAGCTCTGCAAAGTTAATGGACTTTTAAATCGACACTGTGCGCCAAATTCCCTCATTAATGCCATCCCTGGTCCCTGCCTACGCGACCGTTTGATTTCAAAGGTCAACTCTCAAATGTCAACATAGGAACGGTAAATAGAGTACACTTTTATGATGCACGCGCTGTGTGTCCAAGGTATGTGGAAGGAAACCAGTGTCAAAGTGGACGGGCCCCATAAACCAGGTTTTATTTTATTTTTTTTATCTTTATTTTTCTTTCTATACGGGATGTTATCCTGCAGCACTCGTAAAAGGTAGCCTATAAAGGTTAGCGTCCTGATTTAATTCATAGCTAAACAGTTTGTGAAGCTAATCTCAGTCATTGTGTTTCATGTGTGTTGCATTATTTTGGTGGATTAAAAACCTTGGATGTACCTTTAAACTGGGGAGTCTTTTCATAAAAATGTGTCACTTATATGTAGAAATCCTTAATAACAACTATCATTAAGTGAGATATTAATATTATTTTAATTTAGTGTGAGTCAAATCTCCATTTAGTGAGATTTTTAGCTGCTACAACTTCCTCCAGCTGCTTCCTTTCCACATAAACTAAACCCTTGTGTTGTTAAATTAGCTTAACCTACAAAAGGTTTTAGTCTTTTGGCTTTTTCTGTCTCAGGTTTAACACCTTCAGCACTCGTTTTCAGGGGATTTCTACTTTTTTTCCCATTTCAACATTTATAAAACACTTGATTTAGCTTTTATTCACCATTATTCTGTAAATAAGAATATAAATGATGTGAAAAGGAGCCACTGCTGTGCATCTTTAAGCACCGCAGAGAGAAAAGGTTACAAGTAGTGGTTCTTGCTTATAGAAAATATGTGCAGCGACAAATGTTTTACTTTCAGTTTTACAAGAGTGAGAGAGAATATCAAGTCCTTACAAATGTTGAGTTTGCAGCTTCTGAGCAGGAAAATTGCTTTTTTTATTTGTGGATTTTGAAACAAAACTTCTACTTTCATTCCCTAAATTTCTGTTGCTGAAAACATGGTCACACAGGACTTTAATAAAGCGGCTGATTTAGCACGAGACACATCTGGCTGCTCCTCAGAGTCAACTGGCCTGAAGAATTTTGAAAAATCTCAAATTTTACGAGCACACTTTTTGACGTCTACGGAAGCCGAGAGCGGTCATGGCCGCACATTATTTTAAACGGCATTTTCTCGAGATAACGAGATAATTATCCCGTTGACAGTTTCGGCTGTCATCAGAAGTTGTCAGACTTCCTGGTGTGACGTATCTTATACAGACAGCTGACCAGGAACTCCGACATGACGTGTCATGAGAACTGCTGACCGGGCACAACAACTTATAATGAAGCGCTCGTGCCCGGTCTCGTCTGTCCTCTGGCCCCCCGCTGGTGACTGAGGATGGAATCCCAGGTGTGTGGGAGGTCCCACACACCTGGGATTCCATCCTGGACCGGGCACGAGCGGGCAAACACAAACACCAATTATCTCGTTATCTCGAGAAAACGATTCTTGTTCTCCCGAGATAACGAGAAAATTAACTCGTCGCTCGAGAAAATGGCGAAGAAAGAACAGCAGCGGAAAACGACCGCTCTCGGCTTCCGTACATGTCTGTACATGAGAAATGAATAAATGCTGTTTCAATGCTGGAAACTTTGTTCTCGTGCAGAAATCGTGCATCAATGATCGGCTAATTTTCAACCTGATGCTGAAGATGCAGGAAAAATAGAAATGCGAGGCAGAAATAGCATATTATCAATATTTTAGAGACCCCCCACCCCCTTAAAAAAAAATCACAAATCATGTTTTCAGGGAAGCTCATGTGTTATTAAGAGGAGCCGAGCTCCTTCTAGCTCTCCTGCAGTTCAGACACTGGTAACCTCACAGCTCTGTGCTGCACATTCAGCACGGCTGGAATTAAGAAGTACATTGGGCTCAAACTTTGCTAAAAATTGTAGGAAATGTAAATGTATGAGTGGAGTTATGGTTTGATCGGTGTTAGTGTGAAGTAAAGGTGGCTGGCATGTATAGAAAAAAGTGTTTCTATGTGGAAAAACTACATGTGAATGTCTAAGTCACTATATTATTGATATAAAGCAAAGCAAAGGCTCTTTACTTATACAGAAGTATTTATCTATGATTAACCATGTTTAAGTCAGAACCATGTGCGAAGAGAAAAGTATTTTTTCTTCAGTTTTCCTGTCAGCAAACTACACAAACATTCAATGTTCTGCCATATTGTTGGTTATTTCATACGAGAGATTTTTGTTCTAGGGGCTGCAAGGTGGTGCAGTTGGTTAACACTGTTGCCTCGCAGCTAGAAGGTCGCCGGTTCGCGTCCTGGTGGGGGCACCGGAGTCTTTCTGTGTGGAGTTTGGGTTCACTCTGGGTTCTCCGGCTTCCTCCCACACAGTCCAAAAACATGTTGAGGTTAATTGGTGATTCTAAATTGTCCGTAGGTGTGAATGTGAGTGTGCTTGGTTGTCTGTCTCTAAGTGTAGCCCTGTGATAGACTGGTGACCTGTCCAGGGTGTCCCCTGTCTTCATCCTAAGTCAGCTGGGATAGACTCCAGCCCCCCACGACCCTAGTGAGGATTAAGGTGTATAGATGATGGATGGATAGACTTTTGTTATTTTTTGACTGTTTTGGGTTCAATTAAAAAGATTTTAGGAGCTTTATAACTTCTTAATAAGCACTGACTGAGGATGTTGTGCTTTATAGCTTCAGTTTGATCGTTTGTATTTACTTATGCATATTTAAAGATATGCAAAATTTTGTTTGTTTGTTTGTTTTTTAACTAAAACCATTACTTGTCTTGTTCGTCTGTGATACCAGAGGAGGATTTTGTTTTTTTTTTACATTTTTTAAGAGTCTCTTTTTTGGGCTTTGGGCCTTTTTTGGATAGGACAGGTGAGAGAGGGACAGTAAAGTCGGGGAGGAGAGAATGGGGGAAGGGTCATGAGCGGGATTCAAACCCATGACCTCCACATTGGGGACTGTAGCCCTGTACATGGGTCACCAGCTCAACCAGGTGAGCTGTAGCGCTAAACCCCCAGAGTAGGAATGTAATGAAATCAACTCAAAGGGATTTAGAGATAAAAGTTTCAAGAACCAATATTTGCTAAAACATCAGAATTTGTCGAAACATCAACACCAAATGTGGCAGAAAGATGCCCTTAACCTCAAAGTATTTCCAATTTGGAGAGGTCATTTAGCTCTTTGAAATCTGGAATCGCAGAGTTGAATTCAAATATTCCATTTAGTTCACGGAATGTTTGTAGGAGGACGCGTACCAACAGACGGCTTTTTTTTTTTTTGGTGACAATTATTTTACAACATTGAAAAGATTCACAACAAAGGTTCGGATTCATCGGGCAGTTTGTGACCCTGAAGACCAGAGAATGCAGCGCGAATGAGAAAAAAGCAGAATCCGATTCGCCAAAAAGGAAATCAGAAAATATTTATCTCTACATTTTTATGAATTGAGTTGACGAGGAGCTTAAACAGGACAAACTCGACACATGAAACCTTTCCTGTAGCATCCAGCTGCAGACAGGTGGAGGTGATCCAGAGAAGGGGAGTTGATGAATAATGCTGGCGCAAAAAGACAAATCACGACGCCTCATGATGAAGCCTGATCTAGTGCTCTGCTGAGTCCGGAACCCGGAAGGCGGAGGGAATACAGCAAATCGTTAGGTCCAGCCCGAGGCGAGAAGCTGTGAGGTTTGACCCGGCGACTTTGACGGACTCGTGGAGCAAATAATGCCACGGGCCATAGAGGCTGGACGGTATAATGGAAACATCAAACCGTTTTTTTAAAACAGAAATAAAAGCCGATCCATTAATCTGTCGAAGCGAAGATGTGCTGCGAAAAATCCGGTATCGATCGACGTGGCTGGAGGTGCGGAGGGACGCGAGTTAGCGCAAAGAATAAGAAACGGAAGAAGAAAAAAAGTGGAATTTGAACACGGCCTCCAGCAAGCAGACTGTATCTGTCTATTTTAATTTGCTTTCCTAATTATCTGATTACTGCCTGTGCCCGTGGATTCATTCCCTTCTCTAAATATAGACCCAGATTGTTCTAAAGCTCTGCTCTCAAATTCTCTTTGATTGTTTGGTGATGAAAACCTTCCACACAGCGAACAGGGCCCCCCCTCCTCCTTCTCCTTAATAAAAAATGTGAGCATTTTTTAAAGCATTTGTTAATATGCCTGGAAGGCAGAAGAATTTCCATCTTCCCGTCCCACTTGAAAAGGCCCCTCATCAGGCTTCCCAGATGTTTCCCCCTTTTTTTTCCTTTTGTTGTCAACAAAACAGCAAAAAAAAAAAAGTTTTAATTATTGTTTGCGCTCCGCCTTTTTGCAAATGCCTCGTAATGGGAGCTGAGGGGGGATGTAAGAAGAGAAAAAAAAAGTGTCAGGGTGTGGCGGAGGGAAACGAGGAGCGACAGAAGAAGAGAAAAGAGGGGATATTAAGAATGCAACCTGCTGGTGAACAGGTTGAGGGTGACGGGGTGACTGTGGAAGTGGCAACGCTTGTCAAAGGAAATTTGGGTCAACGTGTCGCCATCTCTCTGGGACACCACCGCCATGATATGTGCGATTCCTCTAAATGTTTTGCCTTATTGATTTCCCCCCTCCCTCCGATTCCCGGCTTGATTGATAAGCCGGGCGCATTCATCTATTAGTTTTCCGTCCTCTCCGAAGCGACTACTCGAGATGAAAGGGACTGAATGCTTTAGCGGAGAGTCTGCGAGAGTGTGTGGAAGTGTGTGTGTGCGCGCTCCGAGGCAGCTGCCTGTCTACCATTGTCTAGACAGAATCATGTGCCTGCATACTGAGAGAGGAGGTGACACGCTGAAAGCTGCCTGTGTTGATAATTCTCGGCGACACTCATTTGCAGTGACAGAGAGCTAAAAGTTAGTTGGTGCAGAAGTTTTTCAAAAAAAAGCGGTTCAAGGGATTTAAAAGCGAAGATCAGCTTTTCAGCATAAAACACTCGACAAACATAACAGCAATGAGTTAAGGGGATTACGATTATAAGGCTGGCAAAGTAGTCGATACAATACTATCAACTGTATGCATACCCCCACTGTGTCTTCTCGGGGTGTTTTCCGCCACGCGGGCCAGAACCGACGCCGCAAACAGCTCGTTATTCACTGTATAGAAACACCAGATACACTTTCAATGTTTCTGCATGAAAAGTCTGACACACTTTCCAACTTCTCCCTCCTCCTTCCCTCCGCCGCCGCCGCCTGCTCTCCATCTTTAATGGAATCACCACACACACCATCCCCAATCAGCCCCCATAATGCCTTGCTGTCTGCATGCCCGCCGGTTATGGCTGTGCCACGCTATAATGGTTCCCCCCCCCCCCTCCGCCCGGCCCCCCCCCTTTCCTGCTTATCTGACACACAGTTATGCAAATATTAGGTTCCACCCGAATATCTGGTGACAGGAGTTTCTCCCGCTCTCTCCTTCTCCCCTGATTATGTGGCGATAGGCCTCGCTCGGCCTGGAATAGACTCCTCGCGTATAATCGTGATTAGTCATATCTCGTGTTCGCAGCGATGTAAAAACCCATCACTGCCTGGTCTTTATTATCGACGTGTGTGTTTCTGTTTGTGCGCCAGACATACTGATGGACAGCTGGAGACAGATGGAAAATCCTTTTCATGCCACCGCCTCAGATATTGCATGTAATACGCGACGCGCCGTGTTTACTAATGACGACTTGTTGATGCCTAAAAGCTCCAATGAAAACATTCCTTTTCTCGCCAGCTGATTAACTTCTTAACCAGAGATCACATTCAGGTAAAGTAGTTATCTTTAGAAGCCCTGGATGCATCATCGAACTGCACAGGCAGCAGATTTCCGCCCCGCCGCTGACAAAAGCCCGACCACTGTCAGAGCTGCAAATATAGATTGCCACGGTAAAAGGAAAATGAACCGCTGGTCACAACTCACAGCTCGGGAGGCTTTAACGTGCATGACAGCAGTCGGCAGTCGGACTGGAGAGCGCAGCGACATGTCGTGTCATGGAGACTGACTGGGACCCTAATGAAAAAACGTCCAAGAGAAGTCGTTCAATGAGCTGCAGACTTCATGAGGCTAAGTGACAGGAAGTGACAGGAAGTCCGGATGTGACACCTGCACGACATGATCTCAGTTTAACATGCAAAGCAGATGATGTGTATGTATCAGCGCTGATATGTTCATTTAAAGCAGTTAAAGCTGACGCAGCACCGTCATCCTGCAGCAAACCAACATCAGCATCGTTTAGCTTTCTGTCCAGCCTGACAAACTGTTTGTTTCATTTATTTATCATTGAAGTCATGAAGGTAGTATTTTGTTTTCCAGGTGCTAAAAGCTCCACTGTTCTTAAACTATCTGTGATTTAGTGCAAGTCATAAAGCGTGCAGCGGGTTTACGAGGAACTTTAAAGGGTTAAAATCCAGAAAATGAAAAAATATTTGGTCGTCATGATTAGAACTGGTTAAAATAAATGAGTCATTTAAAGTAGAACATAACATCATCATATGATGGTTTTCTCCTTCAGGTCCTGAGTGCACTGTTTGTTTAAATCTGACACTGAATAAAAAAATATATGTGTACATGTTTTTTTGTTTTGTTTTGATGGCATCATGGAAGCAAACTGGCATTTAAATGGGTTAAAATCCTAAAAAATGAATTCATATTTTCTCATTATAATCAGGATTGATGTTGATGAAACAAAATGAGTAATATGTTATTATAATAATGTAATGTTATTATATATATTTTTTTAAAAATTATGGTGTGTTTTATGACGAGAAAATTTTTGTCCTTAAGGTCCCTTTTTAAAATTTTATTTTATTTTTTCAAATGTTACGCTGCATAAAAAGTAATTCATCACAATTGACACATTCTAGACTGTGATTATCAAAATAAATAAATAAATAGATTAACTTATAAATAAATACATTTTTAAAAATCCACTTAGCACTTTACTTTTTCTTTCAGAAAAAAAACTTCGGTGGCATTATGTCAAAAAAAAAAAAACCTTGCATTTAAATGATAAAAGTCCTAAGAAGAAATTAATATTCAATAATCATGATCAGGATTGATGTAGATTAAAAGGGATTTGCATTTAAAATGAAAAATAATATTAATATATAATGTTTTTTTGCCATTGTTTTTGATTCGGACATATTTTCCTTTTACCTTTTTAAAAAAAAAATTAATGATGAAGGCAGAATTTGTAGGGAAAGAACTAAAAACACCCTCTACACGTGGTTGGAGTTTACCTCACCTCAATGTGTTGCATAAGCAAAACACTGTAGGGACACTGGAACACTGGATTAGATTATGAATCTAATACAAACATGGTGGAAACGCAGCGTTCCAGCGATGTGTCAGGTGTGTAAGTGGACCAAACATCTGCCACATTTCTTTTTGGTGCCATATCAACACAGTCATGGCAAGAAATTCAGAATATTTTGTACATGTAAAAACTCAATATAAATTGTTGTACATGTACTAGAATATGCACAATATCATCATTATTTTTTTTTTAACTTTTGGACCAATCTATGCAATATTCGTACTTCTATATCGAACTTGTGCAACACTATTGATATGTGCAATATTTTTATTTCCATCCAGAGGGATTTGGGACTTCTGTATATCTTCTGTGGAATTAATAAAGGCTTATTCTGTTGTATGAGTTAAGATGATTGTCTGTTTACTTGTTTCTGTCGGCAGCATCCCGGTTTCAGGCGGTCAGGTGATGCGCACACGTGACTATCCGGTCAGGTGAAACTCTCATGTGGCTCCAGTCGGTCAGGTAATGGTGCCAAGCGAGGCTGGTGACAGCGAAGACTGAAGGAGGTAGTTGAGAAGTACGTGAGAAGTAAAATAACAACCAGCCTCTTCCTCCCTCGCTCTCCCTCACACACACAAACACACAAACACACTCCCCGCTCTCGAACACACACACACACACACACACACAAACACACAAACTCCATCTCCCTGAGGGGTAGTGATCTGTGACTCCTCAATGTTCTGTGCACATCTGAGATGACAGCACACACAACACGGCCAGCGCGCCAGTCTGGGTTCCACATGATCACCCACAGCAGTATTGTACGGCAAACAAGATACAACCGCAGTGTGTACAGACGAGGAAACAGACCTGGAATTCCACTGAATCCAACGGGTGTCGCGAGCAGACTGGGCCACGCTGTGTGTGCTGGGGTTCTTCTCGGCTTGCTTTGGAGGTAGATGTACTGACTTTGCCTTAGAAAATATTTAAAAAGTCCATTTGCATACAAGTTTACTTCTTTGTCGATGACACCCACTTATTCTACCTGAACTCTCCAAGATGCTTTTTGACCAAAATGCAACTTAATTAATGTTAGAAAGTACAGTACAGGGTTAAGTTAATTATAAAGAAGAACATTTCTGTCCAAAACACTTGAATACTGTCAGATTTATATGATCAAATGGATTCAGCTGTCTAATTTCTCTATCTTGGAGTCTCTCAATCAAGCTAATAACAAAAGACATGGCTTAATGACGTGGTATTCATCAATCCAAACAATCATCCATCCATCCATTATCTATACACCGCTTCATCCTCACTAGGGTCGCGGGGGACATCTGGACAGGTCACCAGTCTATCACAGGGCTACACTTAGAGACAGACAACCAAGCACACTCACATTCACACCTACGGACAATTTAGAATCACCAATTAACCTCAACATGTTTTAGGACCTTGGAAGCCGGAGAACCTGGAGAGAACCCACGCTGCACAGCGAGAACATGCAAACTCCACGCAGAAAGATCCTGGGTGTCCTCACTGGGACGCGAACCGGCAACCTTCTTGGTGCGAGGCAACAGTGCTACCAACTGTGCCACCTTGTAGCCCAAACAATCAATCAACAATCAATCTAAACTATTACAGATGGGCCATTCCACCTAAATTCACCAAATTCTTTTAAAAGTTCATGCCTGATCATCTCATAATTTGATTTTGTTTTTCTCTGTATGCATATGTTACAGAGTAAAATGTGTCAAATCTGGGGTCATGGGTAACAAAATTGCTAATGGTCCCACTTTTCATAAAATTGTTTAAAAGATTATGAGTGAGAAAACCATTTCTTTTAACCCAGTAGCAATATTATATAGCTCTTCTAGTTAGGACAATTTTTGGGGTGGTTTCACCATCATACCAGCTCAATGAATGTTCACATATTGCCCTTAAAAACAAAAAAAACCATTTTTTTCCCCCATTAAGTGGGATTCTGGCAACATATTTTACATCATTAAAGCTCCTATTGGTGCCAATAACAGAAAAAAACAAGATCCTGGGGTGAAAAATAAAGGTTTTATGGTTGGTGGAATATTGGACTAGACAGAAATGTTGACGTTTTTTGATCAAATTTACACCATCATATAACTGGTTTGTATTATTCTATCAAAGCAGGGTTGTATCATTGAAGACCATGTGTACATATCAATGGGTCTGCCAATTTTCAGAGCTACAGATGCATTATTTCTCAAGGTTTGACACTTCAAACATTGCTGCACAGATTGTAAAAATCACAACATGACCCCACCCCTTTCAAAAAAAGCGTCAACTCAAAAACTACGACCTATGACCTCAGAATTTACAAATGGCCATCTCAATCAATATTCACCACTTTTAAAGGAACAATCAGTCAAACTGATGATGGTCAGGCGTGGGGCTTTTGGTGAATTGAGGCGGAATGACCCATATTTGTCTCGAGGGTACAACATAAACAATGGAATGAAAATTTCAACAATGCCGTTTGGTGTTTACTGTGCGTCTTCGGCAAGAGTGGGTAATGGGGATATGACGCCATTCACAGTACCAAAATGAAATGTGACATTGTTGGACACATTTGGGATAACTGAAGTCAACAATATATACAGATGGGGGATAAATTAAAGGAAAAATTCAGATCAGTTGGGGGAATTTTGCTATCACGGTTTGTTGCAAATCAAGGTTTTCTGATAGTGATAGCCCAAACCTCACTAAACTCACACTGTGTGGCTTTTCTTTGGATTTAATCACCTTTATGTGCATTTTAATGCAGAAACGTCACATACTGCGTCTTTCCAAGGGCAAAATTCAACCATATTATTTTAAAGAATTCAAGAAATGCCAGTAGCAATTGGATCTTAGATAAAAAAAGAGTCATTTATGTTGGGTCAGTGCGACCCAAGGATTCCAGCACTGAAATCAATTTTTCAAAACCTCGCCGTGGATTTGATGCTAAGCATAAATTTGTGTCAGAGTGTTTTCATAAATGAGTCCCCGCGATACTCATTACTATGTAAGAGAAACACTGTGATGCCGACCGCTAAAGGAGCATCTAATTATACCGGAACCAGTGGGGAGAAGTTACTCTCGGCAGATACGATCAAGCGTTTTGCGAAAACACGTGTTTTGTCTGCCGTCCGAATGTGTGTCCCAGCTGTAAATGTATACATTTATATCGCTGTAATTTAAAACCTGAGACATTTCCCCCCCAACCCCCTTATTATCAGCAGAGGTAGGAGCAGGCCAGATTCAATTTGAGGGGAGGTAGTGGATCATGAAGGCATTTCACCATTCGGGAACAAATTTGATATCCGTCTGGAAGTCAGAACCCAGAACGGTAGTGTTGTCAGAAAAAGTAAAATGTTGCTTTATTTGCCATTCCAACTTCAATTTCACATCGTTGCTTAAACTTTTCTGATCCTATCACTTTGCCTGACTTTTTCTTATATTTCTGGCCCTGTCTCCCTTTTACCACTTACTAGTAAATCCTCCCGGATCTACCTAAATTGCATCTTATGAAAGTCAGACCAATTACACTTAGAAAATCTTTTACGGCGCAGTCGATTTCCAGTGAAGAAGACTAAGGAAAAGGTAAAACTCTGATCTTGTTCCATTTTCTCCTTTTTATAAGATCAAGTTTTTCTGGCATGCCAATCGCCTCTGAAATTCCATCTTGTTGATATTTCATTACATTTTTTCACAGCAGCTTGGATGAAACTGAATAATGCTCACAGAGGTCTGCCTCGTCTTTGTCATCATTAACAGGACAGAGCTATCCGGTGTCCAGCTGATGTCCGGGACATCTAAAGACACTACTAAATCCCCCCCTCCCTTCAAATAGATTTTTTTCCCCCGCAGAAGTGAGGAAAAAGAAGCAAAATCTCCTTTTTTCCACCGTAAAACTTTCTTTGTTAAATCTGTTCCCCAGCTTTAGCTTCAGCCGGGCGTTTGTCTCATCTCTTATGTGGCTCCATTAGTGAGGAATCAGCTTTAACACACTGGTTTGATAATTGCTGGTCTCTCTCGGTTGCTATTGCCAAAGTTCTTTTGCTAAAAAGGCAACAATTAATAAAAAACACAGAGCTACCTATGACCCGTGGGTTGTCTAAACAATGCGAGCTGCTTACCAGGCATAATTCTGATTCTACAATTATAATGGTTTAATTACAGGCCACAGCACGGAATGAAAAGAAACAAAGGCCCCCTTCTGCTCTTAAAAACAGGCTTTTGTTCTTTTATTCTATTGATATTTGCTCTAAGACTCTTTTGTTTTTTTTTGCTCTCTGATATAATGAACAAGTTCTTTCTGTGGACCTGGAGGTTAATTTGGAGTTTGTTGTGCAGCTTTTTCTTAATACCCAACAATCGTGCCACACAGTGAAGTCAACAGCGTTAACCAGCTTCCACTCTCAAACTAGTCGAGAGGTCTGACTCATAAACCGTTAAGTCATGTTAGTGGTGGTTTTATTTCAACATCTGTTAAGTCATCTGCACCTTCCTTTGGTCTAACAGGCATTAACTGTCTCGCTTTTATGACTGCAGTTGTTGCAAACGACCAGACTGTCAAAACTTAGAGCAGTGAGTAAAACCCTGTGACCCTGACGCTCTATATAGTACCTTACAGTCCCAACATGGGTGCTAGAACTGAAGTGACAATTGGATTTTTACCAGTATCAATTGGAATATTTAAGCCCACCAGAGGATGCTATGGTTGACTTGTACTACAAAAGAACTGTTCAATCCAGTGTCTAACCACAACAGAAGGCTGCTTATAATTGCCTGAAGTGCAGCACCAGAAGGTGGAATGAACCCGGCTGTCGTAGAAGAGAGAGGTGGAACACAATGATCCTTTAAATACAGGAATAATTAGTGTTCGGCAGTAGCGTCGCTGAGGCCTGGTTCCACAACAAAACGACCAAAGGTGCACTTAAAAGGAAATCGTTGCCAACCAAGAAGTTTCAAACAGTTAGAACGTGTATATAAACATAAATGTGTGTCTATCCATGGCAATAGTAATGGTATGTCATTGTGAAATTGCAAATTCTCTCTTTTTAGATTCAATTTCCATCCATCTATCTATTATCTATACACTGCCTAATCCTCACTAGGGTCGCCGGGGGCTGGAGTCATCTCATAGCACTTCACATAATACTTCACACGATCCTCTCGTACTGGGCAGGATTGCTATTGCAACATCGTCAGTAGGTAAAACTCACCTGTCTCACGACGGTCTAAACCCAGCCCACGTTCCCTATTAGTGGGTAAACAATTCACACTTGGTAAATTCTGCTTCACAATGATAGGAAGAGCTGACATCCAAGGATCAAAAAGCGACGTCGCTATGAATGCTTGGCCACCACAAGCCAGTTATCGCTGTAGCAACTTTTCTGACACCTTCTGCTTAAAACCCAAAAAAGTCAGAATCACATAATAAAGTGAAGACCTTCCAAATTTCAAACAGAGAACCCAACAAATCCAAAGTTCCCTTTGGATTCCCTTTGGGCAAGCACTGGGCGACGGTGGGAAGAAACCAAAAAAGGTTCCCCATTACCGGGAATGTAAAAAAAAAACTCCAACAGAACCAGGAAAGGCAGCTATCTGCCTCTACCAGTAGGGTGAAAGTAGGGATGAGGGATAGCAAATGGATAACAGACAAGCAATACTTAAGACGGAACATTCTGGAGATTGGTGAGGCCAGATCAGAGATGAGTAGCTCCAGATCTATCTGTGGAGAAAACAAACCCCAAAGTACAGCGCAGAAACAAAGTTAGTGACAAGCAACAGTGGTGTAGAACTGTGTGGAAACAAGCAAGAGTAGAGTATCGGAGCTCAATGCATCATGGGAGTCCCCCAACAGTCTAAACCTACAGCAGCATAACTAAGGGACAGCTCAGGTGATGGTGAGCAGAACTATAAACTTTATCAAAGAGGAAAGTTTTAGGAAAATCTTAAAAGTAGAGAGGGTGCCTGGCCCCCCGAACCCAAACTGGGAGCTGAGAGGGAACAGATAACTAAAGGCCCTACCTCTCATTCTAGATGTGTATCGGGCATTTACGTAGGTGTAGTCTATTCTGATACAGCAGTCTATACCTGCATTAGGTCACGGCTGCAAATTAGTACATAAAACGTAGACGGAAGAACATTTTTTTTACAAAACAAGCACGCGTCAAAACTAAAAACACAAGATCTATATATACTGATCTCTTTCCAAAAATAGGTTTTAATTGCAGTCTGACCTATAATCCCTCTATTTGAAATCAATATCTACTCTTTTAAATGTGCCTCTCCACCTGCCAGCATTCCTCCCGTCAAAGCCGCTGAAAGCCGTGGATGGCAAGAGCTTGAGTGAAGCATCAGGTTGGCACTGTGCCTGGGAAACAGTGTGAGGAGGGGGAAAACAGAGAAGAACTGAAAAAAAAAAAAAGATGGAGTGAGAAGAGAATACAGAGTGAAAAATGTGATTGCGCTGAAGGTTCCGGGGGGAGTCCGATGATGCAAAATGAAAGCATAACAACAGGACAGAAAAGCGAGGATGGAAAGAAAGAGCGAGTGAGTAAGATCTGTTTAACTGCAGGAGTTTGTGTAGGAGTGACGGGAGACCCTGCGGGGCCCCGAGGTAATCTGCAGGTATGCGCGCTGGCTCTCCAGGACCTTACAGGTGCGCTGCGGTGGAGATGTCACAATTGTTGTTGTTGTTTTTTTTTTTTATTTGCACATACATTCAGATGGGAAGATGTGCACCGGATATAAGCACATGGGCATAAAGTTCCACAGCAAACTATAACCTCCGCAGTCAGCTCCTCACCTCAAAATTTACTTACTTCAATGAAACAAGCAAGAGTAGATGTTTTTTTTTATATATTTCATCCTCCCTCCCTTTGCTCCTTTCTCTCCACCCGCCCGGTTTGCAATATCAATGAAATATCTTTGTAGGGATGTCGTAAGCACTCACCTGTAAACAGCATTAACATAAACAATGTGTACTGTACTTGCAGCAGCCAAATGTCCTTGGCTGTCTCTTTTCATGCGGTTTAGACTGTTTCATCAGACGCCGCCGCGTGAACCGTCGGCGTTTTTGTTTACCCCCACAGTCGCTTCGCTCGCAATCTCTGGGAAAAACTTGGATGGAAACATTTTTATACGGATTCCCGCACCGTAACGGATCTCTTTGAGAGAAATGAAAAAGAACCAGATTTAATCATCCCATTCTCCTTTTGCAAACAATTAGATTACGGCTTTGTTTTCTTTCAATTTGATGAGGGAATCTGACACCATTCTTCCCCCCGCAATCCGCAGTCATACATTATGGAGACGGCGGAGCGTGCGTCTGTTAATAGGAATTGACAGGAGCTACTGCAAGAAGAGCAGACTTCTCCGGCGGCGTCTCGGGGCCCCACCCCGAAACACTGCACTCCTGCAGACACATGCACACACACCACCATCGACGCACAACAGCAGTGGGACATCCACCAGACATCCTCATCAATTATGAAGGAGCTCTGAGTACCATCCATTACACCCAATCAGCTGGAGAAATCACTGTTTTACCACCATTAGCATTCCTCTATTCATTAGGAAACCGCATGCACACCCGCACACACACACACACACACATCTGCAGACAATGCGTCCGATAAGCCAGGATGAATATGGAGGAACCGAGCAGTCTGCTGAATGCAAAGAAACCAGTTCCAGTCCCTAGTTTATTCATGACCTGAATAGCATGCCTGCACAAACAAGCCCCGACTAATGTTAATTAAGCAGAAAAGAGGCTCGTTAGGAAGGGAGAGGGAAAATGGATTAACCCAAGGACGGCTGGACGGAAACGTTCGATTTGGAAGTTGAGAAAAACATTGGCAAACTTGAGTTTTTGGAAAGGATAGACAAAGCAGTCGCTCCGGGACCATCGTAGGAGCTCTAGGTTGCCAAATCTGAGAGATGATTGATAGATTGAGCCGTGGGTTGGTTCACATGTAGAGACTACTTTGTTTTAAAAGCAGACAACTCAATTTTAGCTCAACAAGGCGGGCCAACGCGGCCCAGAGTTGGGTATCGTTTGCATTTGAACAATTCTGATTCCAATGCTGCTATTTGTTCTGAACGGTTCCCAAAGTAAGGGGCAGGTGGTTAGGGATACTCCAACAGGAAAATCTAACAATACACTGTGTTATAGTACAAAACTCACAGGAGACATTCATATGCATTGACTTTTATTACTACAGTGCATGTTCCTGATGATATGCTTTAAATAACATTTGCAATGCAGTATTTTTACACTGTGGCATTAGTACATCTGCTACGCTAATGGGTTTGTTGTGAGAAGTGAGTCACTCCTGGTGTTGCGAGAGAAGTATTAGCATGTTGCCATAGCCACAATGAAGCGTTGCTGTGAGGGGTAGTAAAGCTTCTCTCGTCGGCTGTAATGTGTCAAGATAAGCATTTATAGTTCCTGAAAGTCTGCGCTCGCAGTCGCAAAAGACAAATAAAGACTCCCCGTTCATGTAATATTAGGACCGTCTGTATTTTTCACAGCAGCGTTGTGTGAAATGCTGCTTACCAGGGACGAATATCATCAGTAGAAACACGGGTAAAGTAATCGTAGCAGCAGTGATGGCTGTCTGTAGTGGTTTCATGAATATTTAGGGGTTTACTTACAGTACTTGACTGTAATGTAATGTAGTAGTAGAATTTGCTAAATTGGGATGACTGCTACAAAACAGTCGCACAACTTGTCGTGCTAATCAAGCAACCGGTTAGGTTAACTGAGATTAACGCTAGAGTCACAGTTTATTATCTCACATGATGGTGCAGACACATAGCTGTAAATACGCGTTTCGTGTTTGCACAACACTGTTCAAGTAGCACAAGGGGAAATTTGTGTCGCATATTCAAAATTAAGCTTTCTTAGTCATTCTGTTGGCATCTGAACTTTGGAAACGGTTCTAAGCATAGACGATAAATAAAAGATGGACGTAACTTCCGGGGCTCAAAAGTGCAGCCAACATGGAAGTGCTTTAAAGTTGCATTCTTTCAAACAGCAAGTAGGGGGCGACTCCTCTGACTCTGAAAAAAGTCAATGAGAAAATAAGCTTACTTTATTTTTGATTTACAACCTCATTAACTATTAATGAGTTTATGGCCTTAATTGCTAGTTTTACGACTTTGGGAATACGTCATGATGCTAATTTTGTCAATTATGGTCCCATTTCCAGTGAAACACACCATAAAGCCATGTGTGCTTTAGGGCGGGGCTACCCTTTGATTGACAGGTTGCTACCATGCGGTTTCAAAAGCTACCAGATGCTAAACTTGAGGCCTCGAAGCCAAAAGGTGGCGTCACAGTGGTTCTACTCATCTTTTATTTACAGTCTATGGTTGGAGTCTTAATTGGAGCTGGTTCTCAATAGCCAACCCTACTAAGTGGGAATTACAGGGCAATGGTACATTAAATTAACCTTCATTTTCCAAGAATCCCTCGAGTCAGCTGCTTTAAAAACACCAGGGTATTTATCTTCTTAACATGCTAATTCTCAAATAAAATTAGCAAAGTGACTCAGTTACTATCTATCTCGTGTTAGCCACCATTAGAACCGGCCATACAAGACCAAATAAAGCTTTAGGAGCCAAACCCCCTTAAGTGTGCTAAATCGCTACGTGTTGCATTTCCTCTTGCTAATTAATTAGCGAGAGGAAGAATGAGCTCAGCTTTAAAGACACATTAGCCCAAAATAAGGTGGAGAACTACCACGCTAATGTACGCCACGGATCTGATAACGCCGACACACATTGGGTGACAGCTCTGTCTGTAACCATTAGTCCAGCGTCTGATCCAATTCCCCCCCAAAGCATCTCCATCAGATAGTCGCTTGTAGCTTGGTTTAGGAAAATGGAAGATCAATTAAAGAGGTGAGGCAGCGCTGGAGGTGAGGCGGTGGGAGCGCAGATGAAAAGATAGCGGGAAAGGGAGGGAGTCCATTCTGCGGCTGCTCTCAGATAAGAAGTGAAGGTCAGCGTACAGGTGCGCGCCACCTCCTTTGGCGAGCTGTCAGGCGGCATTTTTGATGTGGTGTGCATTGTGCTTCATTATGCATGCCATATTGAACCAAACCAATAGGTAATCAAGGTGAATCAAATATTCATTGGGACACATTTCACTGGAGGCCACCGACCGACCTCAGTCAGAGCAACAGGAGACACATCAAAGCCGATAAAGCCTGTCAGCGAACTGGGTGGGGGGAAGAAGAAGATTTAGCCTCGAAAACGTTGATTCAGAGGCGTTCCCAGTCATGTTCGGCTGTGATTTTGAAGATCTTGTACTCACTTACTGTAACTACCTTTTTGCATCTCCTAGCAACAGTGTGTGGTTCGGTTTTTCCAAACAATGGCGAGTCAGGTGTGCTTTTCTTTCTCTCGAACCAAACCGATCTGTAGTACAGACTGGCTAGACTAGTCGAGGAAGGTGTCTTTTCTGGCTAAATGAGTGGTGGGTTGAAAAAACACTGGATGTCTATGAGCTGGAACAACTCCATCAACACTGCTTTTCTGTTCATCCGTCCCTTCTGTGTCTTTCCCTTCTCTAACTACGTCTCACTAGAGCACTTGCCCCTCACCCTTGGTCTCTCTCGATCTCTTTTATATCCTCTAGTGGGAAATCAACCGCATGCACGTAAACAAAAGCCACATACACACAGGTACACACACACCATTTTGCAGCACCATAGGGCTGAAAGAAACTTCTGTCAGCTCAGCTTTGTCTTTCAGGTGGTAATTAGCAGTCATTGTTGTTGTTCTGCTAATCAGGAATCTCACACACCAATGAGGGTCGTTATCTCGCCATCAGGAGAGGAGAGGGGGGGAGGGAGGAAAAAAAAAAAAAGACTAGCCTGGCTCGGGAGAAGATGCAGAGAGATGTTATGCGATACGTATTATGATAGAGTTCACAGCCTTATCAAATAAAATGGCGAAATTGGATATTTTTCAATCATTTGCATATAGAAGGGCTTAATATCAATTATGAGATGGGATTGTGTGATTGTTTCTACCTTCTGGCTAATTGCGCCTTCAGTCTTACTGATACATTATCCTGAAACAGGGCTCGGAGGCTCGCTACAAACAAAGGAAAGCAGATTGGTCCGAGGGGTTAACCGAACACAGTTAGAAAATGAAGGAGAAACAAAAAAAAGGTGGATAAATAATCTAGTGGCCGAAATGAACAGGCTGAATGAGATGCAATCAAATATTTGAAAACGAGAGGAAGTGAGGGGGGTAGCAGGGAAACTCCTAATTGTATTTAATTAGGCGACGTTAAAGTAATCTCTCCAACAGACTCCTGGACACTGTCTGACTTGCAACAATACGTTTGTTTTGGTGCTGGCAAATGGTTTGTTCCCAAAAAAAGGCTTCTCATTGTAACTCTTTCATACGCTCATCCACAGAAATATCATCAAACAGGACGTCTTTTGTAAGAAAAGTAACTTCTCATTTCTTCTATTACATGTTATATAGCTTTAGTTAATTAGTGGCCATATTTGCTGTATACAGAATAATGGAAAATGCTAAAACTGTGTGCAAGAGTGCACCAGTAAAAGGTCAAGCTGCTGTTTTATACATACAGTGTCCAGGGATATATGCACATGCATGTTGCATTTATACTTGCAAGGTTATGTAAGAATGTATTGATTTAAAATTCACCTATGGTACAGCTGTCATGGAATTATCTGTAGAGGCCAAAATAGTTTTCTGTACCAGACTGTAAACGTGTTTATTTCTGCTGTAAAGTTCTGCGTTTTAACATGAGGGTCTATGAGGCTTGACTCCCTTTTGAAGTCTGCCCCTAGTGGCCATTCAAGCAAATGCATTTTTTGGCACTTGCTCTGTTGCCAATTGATCAGATCAGCAACTCCGGAGCCTGACTTTTGCATCTGTCGAAAGACGAAATGCCAAAACTAAGCAGCAGAGACAAACATTTCACAGGTTTTAATTTCCGTAATTTACTGTTTGTCCAATAACAAAATTTTTTAATTTGATATCACATTTGTATAGCGCTTTGCTAGACACTCAAAGACGCTTTACACTGTCAATTATTCATTCACACACATTCATTCTGGTGGTGGTAGCTACGATTGTAGCCACAGCTGCCCTGGGGCAGACTGACCGAGGTGTGGCTGCCATTCTGCGCCTACGGCCCCTCTGACCACCACCTCAAACAATCCATTCATACGCATTCACACCAGGCAAGGTGGGTGAAGTGTCTTGCCTAAGGACACAACGACCATGAAACAGGTTACAGGGCGGAATCGAACCGCCGACCTTCCGATCATCGACCGACTTGCTCTACCACCTGAGCCACAGCCGCCACAATACACAGTTATTTGACTGTCTTGAAGCTAAATTAGGGTGATGCTAGCTAAAGTGAGGTAAAGAAAAAAAAATATTGTTGTTCAAATAATAAAACCGTAAAATGCTTTAGCTTTGTCACTGTATGTGTGATTGTGTTGCACTATTAGATCCATTCCATGACAGAAATATGACAGTTAAAGCTGAGGTCAGCACTATTTCTTGTTGTATATATATAATAGAACTACTATTGTTATGATCTGCATTCAGCATTTTAGTGTGAAAAGCTGCATTTTTAATGTAGCCAAGTATCCTGAATTGCAAATGCATGTCTGGCAACGCTTAAAAATAGATTAAAAATTCAGCAAGTCATTAGTATTTAATTGCAAATAGACCTCCTGCCTTAACACATATACATGCATTAATTGACGCACCTTCCCCTGTGGCCACTCAGACGCATCACTTCACTTAACAGCAGCCACCAACGTGCATGTATCTCTGTGCAGCGTCTATCTGAAGCACATCAGCCACCTCGGACTACGAATCTGATAGAGGATACAGTGACTGAGTTCGGTTTTATTTCCTATGATTTAAGCTTTTATTAAATGGAAGTAAAACATATAATGGAGGACGACAGAAAAAGCTGAATGCAATCTTTGTCATTGGAGGGGCGGAAGCCATGTTTAATTTGATAACACCACCCAATTAGTGCAAACGACACGACGGGCCTCTTTGATTGGCAGCTTGCTGTGTGAATACAAACAGTGCGTCGGATGTTAAGGATCAACCAAGGACACCTAAACTTCTGAAGAAAAGTACTCGGCTACTCCAAAGAAACTCTATGCATCTTTAACAAGCAAATGTTTACATCCCTTCCACTTTGCCACTTCTGTACCCCCCCTTCCTCCTCCGCACCACCACTGTTGATAACTTCATTTAGACCAAACAATCTCGAGATGAAGGTTACCGTGGATGGACTGGCATTCTCGATTAGAAGGGGATAAATAAATAATGGACTCAGAATGAGGCAACAAATTATGCTAGTCTCTCCAATTCAAATCAATGGCATCCAATCTATAGCCGTGTCCTTGGGATGGCGCGGTTTGGAGAGCTGGGGGGCACGATGGTGCACGAGAAATCGCTGACTGTCTTGTGCTGCGTGCTGCTGGTCACTCCGGGGAGCTCGCCGCCTGCTTTAATAGGGTGGCCAAGGTCCTGGACATGAACGGAAAGCCGATACAATGACTCTGGATCCTGGGGGGGTCACCAGATCGTCCAATATCGGCCTCCCCTCTTTCTCAACAACGCCTTCTTGATGCTTAGATGTACAACTGTAGCGTTTCTCATTTTAACTTTGCTCCTCGTCTATTTCTGCCTTCCTGCTCCCTCGCTATTGAAATGAGGCGGCCCACCGGACGACGGCACACGGAGGTCAGCTCGGCCTTGCTTCTCATTCCACCTCTGGAGTGGATTACTAAATGGAAATGACCGCAGGGTTCACAGGTCCACCCTGATCAGCTCAGAGCTCCTTCCCTCGCTCTCAAAACCTTCTTTCTCTCTCAAAAAACCTTCACCGAGTCCCACAGACCCTCATGTACAGGCCACCTGCTCGTTTGAATCCTGCAAATGCATCAATGTTGGAGTTATTCTCACACACAGTGGAGGGAAGACAAGCTTTCTATGTGCACAGATTAAACCTAAGGATTTATTTCTCATCTTAAAGGGGTTGCTCCAGAGATTTGCCGGTGGACTTACATGAAGTTGGGAGGACTTGCAAGAGACACATTTTAAAAATTAATGGCAACAAGCTGTGCAACAGAGACAGAGCCATCCTGACCCGAGACTCCAGCACAACTCCAAACACTCCAGATCCCGCAATTTCCATAATGCAACAAGACAGCGTCTGCGCCTGGAAAAACGCCACGTCTTTCAAACGGCGGGTTTGTAATGCAGGTTTTTCTTTCAGGGTCCCTTGAGAGCGTTCCCTCAGAGCCACCAAAGGCATTATACGACATATTTTATAGGCTGAGCGGCGCTCTCCATGACAAGTAACCCGATAGCCTGGTTCCCAGACACGCTTCACATCTCGGAGATTCAAAATAGAGCTCTGGTGTTAATTAAAAGTTGTTTCCGAGAGAGCCAATCAGAGCTTAGTAGGCAGGTTTAAGGGAATGTTTGCTGAAAAAGAGCGATGTTGGTCCACAGCTTAAAACGTATTAGTTTCACAGTAAAAGATGTAAAGCTGTGAAATTGTATTTATTTATTTATTTATTTTGGTGTGGTGGAATTATATTTATATGGATAAATAAAGTATTTTTCATTTCATTCATTCATTTCAATTAACAGAAGACTCAGGAGCTGGAATTGCATTTTTTTCACTGTATTTTTACACTCGTATTATCAGTTGCTGTTTCGTGTCACTGTTTTTTTGTTGTTTTCAGACATCGTCATTCAGTTTTGTTTTGTTTTTTGTTTTTGTCTATTTACGTCAGTTGCTGTCACTATTTACCTTTATTCTCAGCCGCTGTTCTTTCAGTTTATTTTTAGTAGGGGTGGGACTTTACCACGTTAATTCCGATTAATTAATTAAAACAAAAATAATGCGCTAAAAAAATGTGTCACTATCCAGGTTCTGTTTTCGCTGCAACGTGCTGCATTCAGGTGGTATGCAAATTCTTTTTTTTGCACAAGTTGCACAAAACCACGCTCTTGTCAAGGCTTCCATCAGGCAGCATTTTAAACTGAAACTTGTCCTCTATCGGTACAAACAATGCGCTCTCATCAGATTCCTCCATTTGTTGTTGTTAGCGTACCACATCGGTGTGATCAATGATGAAATCGGGCGCTGATGAATGTTCCGTCTTATCTGGATGCAAACTGCGATTAAATGTGTTAATTTTTCTAACGCATTGTTTTTTTTGTAATTATTGAATCGTAATTAATGTTTTCAAGTATAGCAGGGGTGGGACTTTAACGCATGTTCTACGTCCCACCCCTAATTTTTAGTTGTCATTTTTAAAATGCTGTTTTCTTTCCTTTTCAGGCAGTTTTCTGTTGCTGTTTTCGTTGGTGTTTTAAGTCACTGTTTACCTTTTTTTTTGCTGTTATCAATCACTTTAACTTTTAGTTTTCAGTCGATTTCAGTTGCGGTGGTAGCTCCAAACTACTCGAGCTACTTAAGGCAGCAAAGCTATTCAGCAAAAGATCGTGGTTTGGTTTAAATGCTAATTGCAGCGCTCTCGTTGTTTTCTAGGCAAACTGGTTAAAAAACCTTCTGAAACAGCATCTAAAAATGTTGCTAAATACCTAATTTTACAGCCTTTTAGCTTGTGAACATGTGCTGATTTGCACTGTGGACCAAAGTAGAAAACATGTATTTTAGAGTGAAGCGTGTGGAGTGGACTTATGTGGATTTCTTTCATTTTTTTAAAAAAGTTATGCTTTTTGGCAACACTATCTGAGCCTGAAACTACATCATTTGCAAATGTAAATAATCTGGTGGTGCAAAAGAAGAAAGAACACGCCTTTAAACTGGCTTATTTAACTGATTGACAGCCATTTAAAAACCACATTTGTATCGTTTTAAATGTATTTTAATTTCATGAGCAGCACTTCTGTGAATAAAACGTGTTTGTATGCGTGTTTGGCTCAAGATAACTGAGTAACTACCTGCCCGGCTACATTCATATGCAAAACAAATCATGAATATGCTTCAGCTACAGGACAGAGAGGTTACTACAACAACAAATACAGTGTTATCGCCACGGTGACCTCCTCCATCTGGCAGTGTTCCTGTAATTCCAATTATGGAAAAAAAAAATAAAAAAAAATAGGAAAATGATCTACGGCTTTATTCTTCCATGAGGTTTAATTGGAATGTTTAACATTCCCTTCTTTATTAGCTCTGCAGCGACTAGCTCCCTCCCTCAACCAGGAGGGGGGGACGAGGAGGAGGGGGGGACTGATTGAGGTTTTAAAGACTCAATCCCAGTTGAATTGCAATTGCAGAGGCTTTTAATTAGATAAAGCTTGGCTGGTTTGAACATATACTTTACAGCCGTGTCAGGCTAAAAGGGTCTATGTGTCGTAAATATCGCCCGGGACATTAATAGAATTGAGATTAGAGGGCAGAATGTGTGGATCAGCGCAAAAAAAAGGCAGCCAGCAGTGGGACGACTTCATGCGGCGAGCTATTTATAGCTGCTAAAATGGACGGCCCCATTAATATAAGGCTTACCCTTTCTGGAAATGTAAATCACCAGGGCCACGGCTCGACGTGCGTGTTATACAGCTGCAGTATGTCAGCGTTAACAGTACCAGCTCTCTGATTTACACGTGCCTGGGACAAAGCGGCTTCATTTTTGCGTAGCACCACGACGGACATCTGCTGTGTTCTAAGTCAATATGGTGTCTTAGCAATTTTTTATTTTTTCTACCTCTAAAAACCCGCTAAGCATCTAAGAAAAGACATAAGGCTGCAAAGGATGTATATTTTAATTGTTTTTAGAAGCTCATAACTTCTCAGCAGGCAGACTCCTGAATGTCTAAAGTGGTATTAGAGCCACGTGGAGACCCGTCACTCTTTCATTTCTTGCCCCTTGATGTTTGTTTTATTCACTAAGACGGGAGACGGCAGCCTGAGTGGACACTTCCACCAGACCGAGGGCTGATCAATAACCTCCACATTTCAAAACTGCATCGGATTAGGTCCAACATGGCTGTTTAAAAAAAAAAAAAAACCCCACAGGCTTCAGGTTTAATTGAGAAGCATCTCACGTCGAATCAGGGGGCTCATGTCTGTTCTTTTGAAATAACTTGTCATTTTCTCTCCCTTTCACCAGCGTATCAGCTTCGCTCCTTTTCTCTCTAATCCCCCTCCTCTCTCTCTCACACTTTCTCTCTCGCTGTCATTACTTTCAAAACCGCATCGAGCTCCGGTACTCTGCTACTGTACACCTCTGCATGCCAGCGCCGCGCGACTCAAGTCGAACTTTCGGAGGTGGAAGAAATGTTGAGATGCTGACTGGAAGTAAAAAAGCAGCAATGCCGCACCGTTGAAGTAAACTGCGTCACATAAAGCGTGACTTCATATTTTGTGTATGCCAGACCGTAACCGTGTGTTTTCAAGGTTTAACTTCTAACCAATTCTGAATATTTATGAGTGCACGAAGAACAGCTTTACATTGTTGGATGCATTTTCCCACAACTTCCAAGACTACCATTGGGTTCCACTCTCTTAGAACAGCTAGCGGCCTCAATGCAACAAAAATAAAAGCAGACTTCGCTGTGATGGATTCCAGAATATTATGCAAAGATAAAGAAAAGTTAAGCCAACAACTGAGTGGATTGTTTAAAAAAATACATCATACCCCGGAATGGCTTTTTCGTAATGAAAAGCCAAAGCGCTCATTGGTCAAAATGGCCGTGTCTGGGAGCAATATCGTAGTAATGTTGGATTAGCATGTTAGCTTAATGCTAAACAATGCATCACCCACATAGCAATGTCATGTTAGAATAGAAGCAACCTTCCCCCAGCAGGACAATGTGCACCACCGACGCCACAAAAGCTGCTCAGCTCGAGGAACATGACCAAGAGCGCTCATTGGTCAAAATGGCCGTTTCTGGGAGTGATATCGTAGTAATGTTGGATTAGCGTGTTAGCTTAATGCTAAACAATGCATCACCCACATAGCAATGTCATTTCTGAACAGACGCAACCTTCCCCCAGCAGGACAATGTGCACCACCGACGCCACAAAAGCTGCTCAGCTCGAGGAACATGACCAAGAGCCTGACTCCAGAACTCTTCAATCTGAGCGATGATCCACAGAGCCTGATCCACCTGCATCCCACAGGACCAAACATTCCCGACACTACAGGACACCTAAAGAAGTCCCATGTCCCTGCAACACAGTATTAAAGCCGGTGGTTTTAAAGCTGTGACCGCTCACGGTGTATAGTTTGTTTTTCTTAACATGCTGTGGAGCGAACTGGGAGGAAAAAGTTCTTCGAGTCAACTGCTTTTGTTTGTCCAAGAAAACTAATCCTGAGTGTGACAAGTAAGCCGAGTACTGAACCCTGCCACAGTGAGAAGCCACAGCGTCTCAGCTCTGCTACGTGTCTGCACTGTGCTGCTGAGAAGCTTCGTGCATTTGCATTGCAGAATTTTCCCACTAAAACGTAATGTAGTGCTTTAATTTTTACAGAAGGCAAACTTTTTTTTTTTTTTTTTTGCTGAGTGGTTTAAAATGACTGATCGGTCAGTGTTTATCCCTGTACGCCTGGTGACAGCGGAGACCAGAGGAGTTATGTTTTTGGGTTGGTTCGTCCTGTCATAGTCTCGTGAACTAGATATCTGGAAAACACCTTGAGAGGATTTCTTCAAATTGGGCACAAATGTTCACTTGGCCTCACCGATGAACATTTTAGTGGTCGAAGGTCAAGATCACTGCAACCATACGTCCATCCATCATCTATACACCGCTTAATCCTCACTAGGGTTGCAGGAGGGCTGGACTCAGCTGACTCAGGGTGAAACCAGTCTAGAGAGACAACCAAGCACATTCACACCTGCGGACAATTTAGAATCACCAATTAACCTCAACATGTTGTTGGACTGTGTTGGAGGAAGAACCCGGAGAGAACCCACGCTGCACGGGGAGAACATGCAAACTCCACACAGAAAGATCCTGGGTGTCCTCACTGGGACGCGACCCTTCTAGCTGTGATGCGACGGTGCTAACCACTGAGCCACTACATCCATCTCATTATTGTAAAATGCGAGTTTTGTCAAATTTGGCACGACAGATGTGGCCGTGATCTTTAAAAATCAATATCTGTCCACAAAAATGTCTCCACAAATTCTGACAAAATTCAAATTTTCTAATCGAATAAAATGATGATATTTTATATCCAAAAGTCCACTTCACTGTCACATCATAGTGTTCTGTAAAAAGACATGTTCATGGAGTCATACAGCCAACAAGGCAGTAATTGTAGTTTAGATTAAAAAATAAAAAGTTGTGTAGTTTAATTATTCAGAGCTGTTGTACTGGATTGCTGTCAGGATTACCAAAATTATTTCTACTTGCTAAATGCCAGAAGAAAGAGAAGTTTTTTGTATTACTTTCTTCAAAGTCAGACGTTTACACACACTCAGTTCCACCAGTTCTGTCAGGAGCAATGTGCCAAAATCCTATCAAACTATTGTGAGAAGCTTGTGGAAGACAACCCAAAACGTTTGACCCGAGTCATGCAGTTTAAAGGCAACGCTACCAATTACTGACTCTGAAGAAAGTTTAAAAAAAATCTCTCAAATAGAAATCATTTTGGTAAAACAGGAAAAGTTTGATTTAATGTGAAATAGTGAGGGAAATTTTTTTTTTAAATACTCAAGTGGATTGCTCCCAATTCCACTTAACTGCAGCCGCTGACTTCACAGTTACCCTCCAAGGCGGAATCTACACAAGCTGTTGCCCCCCCGCCAACAGAACGACGTGGTCAAAGTCAGCACATTCAGCAGCGCTCGTGACTCTGCAGGGCTTTTTCCACTCGAGTCTCTCACGCCATATGGTGACCTTCGGACGCTATAGGGCCTCGAAGGGGGTGGCAACGAAGAAAAAAATGGCGCAGACACAGGGGAGGTAAATATACATGGAAGGTTACAGAGGATGTAAAGAAGTAAATGAGACTTTTGTTCTTAACCGCCGCTCTCAAGCCGGCAATAATGGGGTTTTAACACTGAAGTACATTATCGCACATCAGAACCTATAGACGCCTGAACTCTCCAGTAAAATGCGTTCATTTCTACCAGCGCGATGAACATAATTAATACAGCCGAGAGAAGAAAACACATATTTCCACAGCGCAAACTTAATAAGAAATGCTCCGACGATGAATGCAAAAAAAAAAACGTGGTCGCTCTATGATTAGAATATACGGACATGAAACAAAGGACAAGCAGCTGGCGTGTGAGGCGTAATGAAAATAAAAATGTTGAGATGAATTTTTCATGGAGGAACCTGTGACAATTGCCGACGTGTGCATTTTCCAGCCGCTATACATTATTCAACGAGACTCGAGACGAGGTGTTGATTTTTTTTTCTTTTTGCAAGAAGAATGTCATTTATGAATAAAATAATGATATAATTACTTATAAAAGAGTCAAAGGCAGGAGATTTTCCACATTTAAAAACCCACAGCGGGGCTCAAGCAAATCTGTGCTTCCAGGACTTCATTTCTCAAATCATACATTATGATATCATGGAACACAAGAGAGTGTACAGAAGCAAATCTGCCCAATGGAAAATCAAATCCCTGGATAGACTGAGCAGATTTACCTGGTGGAGGAAAAAAAAAAATCACTGGAGCAAGCAGATGCAAAATTAAAATAGAAATAAAACACAGATAAAGAGCTTTCAGCAAGTGAAGTGGGGAAAAAAAAAAAAATCCAATCATGATGCATAATAAACCTGAAAGCAATGGTGGTAATTATCATTAAACAACACTGATGTTTATCACTTTTTGATATCATCGTATACGGCTTCTTTCATTCTCATATTACTTTAATGGCTTTACATCTTTAGTAAGTGTAATTATCTGATGGATCTGGATGTAGTTAGAGTTTCATTGCTGTAAAAAAAAAAAAAAGCTGGTTATTTCCTGCTCACACGCTGACACCTCTAGCATCGCCATTGTTCCCACCATCTGCATTTCTGTGGAAACACTGAAGGTAATTTTTTTTTTAGTCAGAGCTTTTGGCAAAGATAGAAATTTGTAATTTGCGGCGCACAAAAGATGCAACGGTGACATGGATGAGGGATCAGTGTTATTCTTTTTCAGCTTGTGAATGTTTTTTCCAGTCCAAGTCAGCGATGTGCTGCCGGCGCACAAAGAACACATGCAGCAGTTTGTGCCACGTTGAAAGTATTTCCCAAGATTATCGAGTGCACACTTCATTTATGTTGACCAAGAGATTCTTCCGGATGTTTTCCTCTGCAAATGTTTACTTGTTCCCGCTCTCGCAGGGCAGTAATACACAGAAAGCTCTTTTGAATCAAGTTTCTGAATGTAAATCGGCTTTTTTGGACGTATTGTGGTTTCACATAAAATCGCAGCACTGAGGTGGCTCTAACACCACGTTCAGCTGAATACTGATCGGTTTTGGTGCTGCTTGATCTCAGATTTGAATCTGAGGAGGATAAAATGCTTCGAGAAGTGGGTGGGATCGTCTGGTACAGTCAGGGGTGATGCTACTGCTACTGATGTGGAATTGTGTCGAGTGATAAATGACAATAATGTGGCCTTTTCACAGACAACACTCTCAGCTCTTTCATCCCACTGTGGCGATATCTTGCAGACCATTCTCTAGTGCTGACACAGCACTTTGTAGAACGGTCTGGCTGCACCTCATCGTCACCCTGCTGCAGGGAAAAGGTGTTTGCATTTCTTTAAGTGACTCGCAGTGGTCTCGGGTGAGGCTAAGAACAGCATGCATGTGTTCATTTTGATGGAGCATTTGGATTCAGAAAGTCGCTCAGAGACAACGCTGCCTTACTGCACGAGCCAACACCACAGCAAAACTTGATTTTTTTTTTTTTTACCGTGGAAGGAGGTTGTTGTTTCCTGTAGTGAAAGGGGTTTTGAAAAACAGCAACACATAAATAAGGGAAGGGAAGGAGAAAGCGTATATGTGTAGCAAACAGCAGGCTGTAGCCCATATGTGGTGACTCAGACTAGTTAAAAAAAGATCAGATGGAACAAGAGGAAGAATGCTGTTGTTCAGTTTCCAAAGAAGAGAATCCAGATATTGTAGCGTCTCAACTAGTCTGACTCACAGGATGTACACTTAGGGTGTAAGGCTGCTTTTTCTCGGGCCGCTTTGTCCTCCCCTCTGTTTTTCAAACTCGCTTCACTGTAGGACACAACCTCTGGAATACCAAGCTGAAAAATGTACATGCTGAAGATTTAGATAGTGGAGCCCTTCTACTTCTCTGTAATGGATCGTGTGGTGCAGCCAGACTATGATGTATTACAGCATGGATGGTTGAAGCCAGACTTGTCTAATCTGAGCTTCAGCAGCCACATCATAGCAAAAATCAATATCATCTCAAACAGAATAGGAGGTGTCATGTGTGACGACTAAATGTTGTCGTCTGTTCATGCGTATTAAGGTCCACACAGAAATACCTGGATTTGGTCACGATGCTACAATGAGCAGAAGTGTGCCTGCTCAGCAATTTTATGCATGAATAGAATGTGTTATCGAGGCCACATGTACGAGGCTGGAGGAGTGTCAGACAAGTTCCAGGACTGGTGTCACAAAAGATTTCAAATCCAAACTATGGGTTTTACCCTTGAGGCCATCAATCAGCACGTCTACAAAGAGATCCTGCAGCGTTTGCTTCGTTCAGTGAAGAGGTGAGAGTTGTGGCAGGACAAGTCGTGGCTGCTTCACCATGACAACCTGCTCACAACGCCCTGAGCATCCGAAAGTTCCTGGCTGAGAAGAACATCACCGTGCTGGAGCAACTTCCCTACTCACCCCACCTGACTCCGTGGGATTGTTTCCTCTACCCCAAGGTCAAGGAGGTCATCGAGAGGACCCGTTTTGAAGACGTGGACGACATCAAGGTGGCTGTGACGACGGAGGATCCTGGAAGAATCCTTCTAGGAGTGCATGGCGCCGTGGCAGAGACGGCTGGGAAAGTGCCTTAGACGCCAGAGGGATTACTTTGGAGGGGAAAACTTGTAGTTTGGATTTGAAATATATCTTTTATGACACCAGTCCTGACACTTTTCTGACACACCTCGTAGATTGTGTACTCCAATTCGTCAGTTTAGAGCAACTACACGTCCGTGGAGTCTGTAGCTATCCATGCGTGCATCCACAGTGGAGTGTAATCCCGGCTAAAGAAGAACCAGGAGAACTGAGCACATGCTGCTGTTTACGCTCAGCGATGCATAGGATAGATTCTGAAAAGCTGCTGTTGGTTCATAAGTAATTTCTAATCCTTTTGAAGGATATACAGGGAACATCTATTAGATCTTCCTAAAGAGCTATTAGTGGGTGGCAAGGATCTGGTGGAACTTCGATGGTGATCTAAACAGAGTGTGGCTAACCCCCGATTTAACCCAACTTTAGCTAATTTCAAATCTGAATGAAAAATTGTGCTTCTATCCCTTTGATTGATTGTTTCGGTTGTTGCATTTGTGGTACTGTTTATTTCTTTGTATTCTATTTTCATTTCATACATTTTGTTTGATTTTATCTAATTCTTTTTAAGTTTATGCTATGATATTTAGTTTTCATCACTTTCTTTTTCTTTTTTTTAAAATGTGGTGTTGTGTTGTTTCTTGCCTGTAACAACCTTTTTTTTTTCTTTTTTTTTGTGCATTTTTGTTTCAAACTTCCCAGACATGAGCTAACATGCTAAAACAAGCTAACAAGTGAACTTGCTGTTATGTAGCCAGGCTAATGTTTAGCATAAAATACTTTGAAAGAAATCACTTAACACACTAAAGTTATGGCAGGTGGTAATTCCAATAAACTGCTCAGTAAAATACCAAGTAAAAGCTTTGTTTTTTTAATGTTTATTTATATATCTAGGCTGTACATTTGCTGCACATTACATTTAATGGCAGCCAGTGCAAAGTTTAAAGTGGTATGCCACAAAATTAGATGCTATAGAAATACTGTTAGGAGAGATATATTTAAAACAGTTTCAGAACAATAGCGAATACCAGATTAAAAATAAATAACACATGAAAATTGAGATTTCCCAGCACTACCAGCTAATGTTGCTATACAGGAGCCTCTTATGCTAACAGCTACATGACCCGAAATCTGTTGATATGCACACGTGCATCTTTTTCTCGGCATTCCTGTACTCGCCAAAGAGTATTTAAGTCTTTCGTGTTAACTATTTAAAATCCAACTATTAAATCCATCCAACTATATTAAAACTATTTTGCAGCAATAGTGACAAAAAGAGAAGATTGACTTCACAGCATAGAGGTTAAACTATAATACTTTAAAGATGTAGTTAAAACGGGCTTTTCAGTGTAGCCGGAAAAAAAAGAACGAACGAAGCAGTTTGAAATATTTCTGGAAACTCCTGACTTTGACAGTTGAACATGATTTTTTTTTTTTTGTCTGCGGCTTTTCCAAGAGCGGCATATAAATCACGTTTTGTAGTGCTTGGGTCAGCGCCATGCCCAGCTGAGGTCTACATGACCTCCACTGTCTCCTGCACCTGTTTTCCACATCCCCCTCGTGCATCGGCATCTCTTTATATATCCGAGTTCAAAAGCAGAGTTCAGGCTGCGATGGTCCCCCGTGAATGCAAGTCATTTTGTTTCCATCTACATCGTGTGGGTTTTTTCAGCTTCTGTTTGGGTTGTGTTACCGTTCAAACTTTTTCCTCTCTTCTTATTCCTCCTCCTGTCAGTCATTGTTCTTGCGACCAGTCTTGCTGAGCACAGAGTTCAATTCGTTAAGCAGATTAGACGGCATCATCCCCTCTCCGCCCAGAACGGGTCTTTTGCCGAGACTCTTGCACCCGCCGGGAGGAGGCGTAGGCAACGGCATGGGCTGCAAGTGTCTGGGCAGCGACGGGGAAGGAAGCCTCTGGGGCGGGAAGATGTCCACAGATGTTCTCCTGTTTGGAACCTCTGGGGCCTTGAGGAGGTCCTTGGGTTTGGGGCACCTGGCTACGGTGTTGGACTTTAGGTGGAGACCAGCATCCTTGAAGGCCTTCCGGTCTCCGTCCCCGAGAGAAACCCTCCTGTCTGTCAGCTGTGGGGAAATATGGCATGAAACTGAATTCAAGTTAATGACAAACCACAAACCTGGCTTTATTATCCCACCGTGATAGCAGATTAAAACGAATAATGGATTCTGTCAGCTCGGTAAAAGTCATCCCATCGACCTCCGAGTGATGCTAACAAGCAATCAAATCAAAATAATTGTAAATTCTTACCTTCTTTCATGAGCTAAGGCACTGAAAAGCGTCAACAGCTATTCAGAGATTTAGAAGTATTAATCAATAACAATCCTTCATCATGACGGCCGACTCGCTCATGAATGGATAATGGATCGACAGCGTTTCATTTTTAACCCAACCCAGCAGCAAAAAAAGAAAATGAAACGACTACCGCCATTGATTTTCTCACCAGATTGCTGGAATTGTGGTTGCGCGGTGGACTCTTGGCGCTTTCCGTCACAGCGCCCCCTCTGGACGGTTTCGCATCTGCAGCTTCTTTCGTCTTTAAATAGAGGTCGGAACCGTACTGAAGAGAGACGGCAGAAATGAACACAGAAAATGATGATGGATATTTAATGAGGACAACAAGGTTAGTTCGTTAAAGACGGTATGCATGCGGATGCTAAAGAAAAGCCGTAGATTAGGGTGACATGAAGTGTAGACAGTACTCTAAAATAAGTACTGTGTAGGTATGAAGTGCTGTTAGTTTAAAACAAGCATCTTTTTTTTTAAAAATGAGGTAAAGTCAGAGAGCGAGGATTCTGTGTTCTATCACAGCGGTCCGACAGTGTCCTGATCTCTGGCTAAACTTTCTCTTTAACAATGTCTCCTTTTATATCGCTGTGACCCCCGGACCTATAGAACTGTCTCTCTTTAACAAATCCTTATTTCATCACTGCTCGGACCTGTCCTTGGACCTTTACACCCTCCCCCAGCTCTCCGACACTCACCCACCACCACCACCACCACCACCACCCATTCCACCTTGCCTCGGAATGAGGTCCTCCATCGGCCGGTTGCTATGGAAACTGTCGGAGCACAATGCTCGCTAACAGGTAAGGGAAGGGAAATCAAGAACACTGAAGTGCTCTCTGTCTACTTTCTCTTCTGCACTTTCTCTCTGCCCTTCCCACTAGTCCTGTGTCCTTCCCACAAGCCCCACGTTGTTGGAAGCTGACAATCCTGATATTTAGCGGATTTGGGAGGAGAATCCTAATATTTTTAGCTGGCTATAGATTTAGTTGTTGCAGAGCTAAGAGCTTCTCCAAAGAGAAGAAGAAGAAAAAAAACTCCACTGAAATAAACACCTTGAAACACTTAGAAACAACCGAAAAAAATTGCCTTCCCCTTTAGATCAATCTCTCCCTGACAGTGTTGCCCTTTTTACTTGCTAACCCAAACTAAGGCACTAAAAGGCTTTTACAGTAAGCACCTGTGATAAACAACACTGTGCCGCAGACGGGTTCCCATAAAAGAAGCCAAGCAGAGTGCGAACGCTGATGAAATGTGCTGAGCATACAATACAGAGCCGGGGAAATTGCAGTTTGATATTTCAGTTTGGTGTGATGCTCGACTTTAGTCATTTGCTCGAAAATGAGCAGAAAATAGACATTTAGTCTAATGAGGATCAAAAAAAAGAAAAAGAAAAAAAGAAGGTGCTATTTAAAGATGAAGAAAGCAGAAATGGAGGTGCGAGTGAAAAATAATACAAGATAATGACACATCCGTAGCTGTTCTCCCCCCGTGTTTGCTTTGCTTTGCATTATTTATGTCATATGTGCTGTGTCAGCGACTGACAGCAACAACACTTAGCTCTATCTGGGGGCTAAGTACCACAATGTGATTGTTACAGTCGCCTTGACCTTATTCTCACAGCTTTTCCACATAAAGTGATTTATGTTTTTGCTGAGTGACCTCGAAAACTTTACACTTCTCTCCCTGTTTATGTATTTTCATCTGCCTAACAGCACAATGGAAACGGATGATCGGAGAGGGGGGAAATATGATTTATAATATCGTCTTGTTTTGAGATATGGATTGTAAAAGATGATTTATTTAGTCTGTAATCGAGTGGATTTTTTAATCCAAATAAAGGAGGATGTGTTCGCAATGTGTGCGTCACATTCCAGCATTCTTTCCCCAGAGTTAGCTTCGTTAAATTGCTTCTTCAGGCTCTCATCTCTTAGCGTCTCTGCCGCCTTACCTTCATCCCGATGATGTCCGTCACCCAGCTGACCTGCGTCTCCCTCTTGTCGCAGCAGAAATGCCTGAAGGAGTAAGAGCTCGGTCACATCAGTCAACAGATTCCATCTTGTTATTTTCGCTCCTGTTTTAAACAGAGTTTTAATTTTGTTTGATTTTTTTTTTTTTTTTTTTCTAAAGGGACACTTCACTGATCACTGTAAATGGAGAAAACGTTGCATCCATTACCTATGATTATATCAGTCTGCATGAGTAAAGTATCCCCTTGGCAGCGGTGATTAGTGCCGTCAGCAGTCACCTCGGATGATGGTTTAAGTAATACCTGTCACCTATCAGGGTTTGTACAGTGTATACTTCTGAGCTATATCTGGTGACGGCTATTGTGGTCGTGTACTGTACTGTACTCCAACTCCAGAACGCTATTATGAAAACCCATTAAAGCAAATTAAAAAGGCTAGAGCATAGAAATGATATAAGGGTAATTGATATGATGTTTGTTCTTTATATTTGGCTGTTCGGACTTTCATAAAGATGGTTAACCCTGTCGGCTCTAAGCTACCTTCAAGATAATTTCACTACCATTGCTTTGAAACTTCTACTTTATTCATTGTAACGGCTAGCCATCCATGCTGTAGCTTTGCTTTTATTCAGAGCAGTCAAGGCTATCTATCTTCTGGTATAACTGTACTTGCAGTTATTTCAAATAAATGACGCCGGCAGTAGAGATAATTATTCATAATTGCATAGAGGAGATTGTCTGGAATCTGGCAATGTAACAGCCAGGATGATGAGATACTGTATGACTTAAAAGTAGAAAAAAAAATATGTGCTTCGTGCCCAATGGAGATAAAAATCATTATATTTTCATTGACGTGCAGTTTGGGGACACATCAGGCTAATGTTTGGACTCCCCCCAGTTAAAACTATTGATGTAAATTCCACTTTTTTGCTTCTCTGCGACACAAGAATCTGGTATTATTGGAATGGTCATGCAGCTTCATTTGATATGCTTTAGGGATTGACCTATATGGTGTTTTCAGGGCAGATGTCATATCGATTATTGATGATTAAGACACGTAGATGGGCAATATTTGGAACTGACATACATTGAAAGTTATAACAGCATGGGATAGTAGAGAACATGTCATTCATAACGACCTTTCTTCATTATTAATGATTACTATACCTGAATATGTACAAATACAGCGATGCTACAATGTGTTTGCTGTGAGATCGATGAATTGAAATCAATAACAGTTTGTTACATCTAACGTTCTTCTCGGTTTTATTCATCTTTCTCTGTTCTGTCCCTTTTATTGCCCACTATGGTCCAGATCTTAAAGCATTATTATTATTATTTATTGTTTTCCAGACAGTGTTTTGAGGTAATCTGTGGCAGCGTCCTAACTTAGCCGCTAGCCGTTAGCGTAGCCTTAGCCACAGTGAATGTTGCTAATATTCTAGCCACAGTGAATATCGCTAATATTCTAGCCACAGTAAAAGTAGCTAATATTCTAGCCACAGTGAATGTCGCTAATATTCTGATTTGTGGCGACGGCTTACGGCTTTTTGTTCGGTTTCGCAGGTTGTGTCTCTGCTAAAGAGGTGTTAATTAATGTAAAGATGGAGGACAAAGAACACTTGTTTTAGAAGGTAATTATGATAACATTTGCTATGACTACTCAAATGACAGTTGTTGAAGAAATTCATAATCATAATCTGATAGCTGACATATTTTAGTCTGGATTTATGACAGACTGACAAACTACTGCAGTGCCCATCAAATAAATAACACCTATTTAACATCACAGAGACGGAAAGTCAATATCACAGACGCAGGATAATCAATAAATCAGCAAGATTGATCTGACCTACAGTTATCGGCTAATGAATTTAAATCGGATGTTTTTATGCCATTTTTGTTCGTACATCCAAGCTGTATATTACAATTATTCTCATTAGCAATTAATCAAATAAAATAACTTAAAAACAGACAAAACGCAAACAAAAAAATCCATTAAGTGACATTCTTGGCTATAAATTAACTCATTCTGCACATTGTGAGTATTTGAATTCTCATCAAATTAACCAATAATAATACAAACTATTAAAAAACCAACACTTGCTTATAGATGTCGAACATTCTGACAATGTCATGCAAAAAAAATAATTAGATCTAATGTTGCTGTGTGCAGCAGGTGAAAGAAAAGCATTCAAAATATTCATAAAGAAAAGTCGGGACGTGAGTGAAATGAATTCCGCTGCTTCTTAACACTTGTCAAGACCTTCCGACGACAGAACGCTCCCGTTTAAATCACCTAAATTAGAATATGTTCGATTAGAAGTGTTACCAAAGAAACCATTTCTAGCTAATGTTTGTCAAAGAACTTCATTGTTGACTTGGGAAAAAAGAAGCTTCCCCATGCGTGACAGAAGATAGCGGCTTTCTTAGAGCTACAAATTAAATAAAAACGAGAACATTATTGTATACAGTTTCCCCCCTCCTGGCTGTCGACTACACAAACAGCCCGTGTGACCGCTCTGATGTTCCCATTAGTAACCCACTTAGATCATCGCAAAGTGCTTTAACTTCAACTTTTTAACTCGCTGCCACTTGATTTCTTTCTGTTTCGGAGAAATTTTAAGTGGAAAGGGTAAAAGTCACAATCATGAATAATTGAAGTGAAGAACTTCTACGGGGTACTCACCATTGTTGTTTATCCGTGTAGACCGTGAAGCCCCAGCTGGATTTAAAAAAAAAAGAGGAAAGACAAGGGTCAGATTTTGAAATTTTGGCTCCGCAAACCCAAACTTGCGATGTCCTGAATACTAATTTAATTTGAAAGGACACGTGGAATTTTAAACATCAAAAACCAATCAGCGGCAAACAAAGACAGAAAGTATCGTAAAGATGGCAGAAGGTCGGAAGATTTTTTTGAAACGAAAAAAAAAAAAAGGAAAAAGTTCAGCTCAAGTGCTCGGTGCTAAACAGTGGAATTAATTAAGGTAATTACAGCATGTTTATGCATGAGTGGATATCAATATGCTCCGGGCCAAAGGGTGCAACACACCAGGCACATGCTGCTCACCTTAGCTGCCTTTAAGTGGAATTTGTTGGGCGAGATTCAAAAGATTTTTTTAAAAATTCAATCCTGCAAGTCGGACACTTGGAACATCACCTGTTGCAGGTACGATAAATGAGCTAATTATTAGCAGCTGCAAGCTAAATAAAGTGACCCTCCTCCCACGTGCCGAGATGTCTGGATGCTGCTGGTTGTAAATGAACCTGCGCGGCGGCAGCGTGAGGTGAAAAGACCACCTTCCTGGAGAATACCCTGAAAACCTTCACAGCTGTGGCTTGGAAAGAAGAAGAAGAAGTAGTAGTAGGGGGAAGAACAAAGCAAAGAGGGGGCAGAGATGGAGAGAGAGCGCAGCCTGGAGCACCACTCCTGTGAGTTAAGACAGCCGATCCAACCCCGCAGTAGGCCGCTCACAAATAGACCTCTGCCTAATGAGGTACTGGAGCGCTGCCTCTCCTAACCCTCTCACTGCGACTCCCTCCATTCTCCTCAGCGCTCTGTCTTTATTTCTTTATTCACCATATCACTTCTCCCACAGCCCACTCAACAGTATATCTATGATACCACGCTGCATAATTCTTTCCTTCTGTCCCGCTTTCTCTCTCTCCTTCTTCATCTCCCTCTCTCTCTCTCTTATCCAGTTTTTCTCCCCCCTGAAGGACCAATGTAGACAATCGCTTTGCCCGACTCATTTTTCACACTTCCACCCTGACTCGAATTTCCGACATGGGGAAAATTATGAGGAATTATAATTGGGTAATGTGAAATATAGGGTTTGGCTTCTCAAAAAAAAATTTGACCAACAGGAAGTGCTGCGGGTTTGGCATGTGTCATAAATTATAATAATAGAGGATCATTAAAACAAGATGGCGGCGTTGTTTTCTAGCCGCAGAAACGAGGGAAGGAAGGAGGAAGGAGGGAGGGGGTTAACAATTTGTATTTGTTAAAATGCAATTACATTTAATCAATTTCATTACAGTGAAAAATCGGGTCAGGAGCGGCTCGGGGATCCCGTCGGGGGGGAACTTTAAAGGGGCGGGTGGGTGATGTATCGTCACACAAACAGCTATTAAAGACTTCGCTCAGGAAGACGGCGGTGAAGAATCGCTGCTTCATCTGCGGCAACAGAAGGCTTGATTCGCTGAGAATGTGTGCAGCAGCTGTTTTGGTGCTAATGAGTAACCATATGTATTATTATGAAGCTCAACCAAAACTTTGTGCCGGAAAAATACCTTTTTTTTTGTCTTCATGCAATATTTATTGCTCTACAAAATATGCAAGGAAAATTATTCCAATGACCGCTAGAACTAGTTCAGAATTGTTGACTGACCACTGCAGTGTATCTGTGATTGAACATCTGGAGGCAGAGGGAGACCAGCGACTACTAAATAATAGAGATGATATAAAGTATGTGGCAAATGAAAATCACTTCAGCTATGGAGGCAAAGCATAATGCAGCAAATGAATAAATGCACATTAAGTGGTGCACTTAACGGCAGCTCAGAATACAAAAAAAAGTTGCACGGCAGAATTTCTACTTTTTAAAGAAGGCTGAAAGCAAACGTTTTCTCATCGGTTGTGTCCGTTTACAGCACGTTCAACTAAAAAAATCTAACTTTTCATAATTTAGCGAGGCCTTTTTCCACTGAGTCAGACCTTAGAATGTATTATTTACCCCATTTTTCTTGCTTATAGGCGTCTTCCTGGTAAAAGCGCCGCATCCGTTCTCTTAAACGTCGGGCATTAATAGCGGCGGTTTCACATTAACTCCGCTGCAGCTTTTTGCTCGTTTGTACCGACTGCATGAGGGGAAACTGTGCAGCAATGCAAGACATGCAGCTACAATTGTAATTTCCATCCATCCATTATCTATACACCGCTTAAACCTCACTAGGGTCGTGGGGGGCTGGAGTCTATCCCAGCTGACTCAGGGTGAAGGCAGGGGACACCCTGGACAGGTCACCAGTCTATCACAGGGCTACACTTAGAGACAGTTGATATTTGGTCTCTGACTTTCAATTTGGCTTCTGCTGATTTAATGGGAAATTGTGTGTGAGATACTTTTGTGTTATTTGGGTTGTGTAGACTGGACGTGGTCCACGGCAACCGCATTCAGCAAAAGTCACCATTTTTCTAACTTTGCATCCCAATGATCTTTAGGTGACACCTACCAAATCTGAAGTCATTCTGGTCAATTCTCTAGGAGTACAACAATGGCTACACATCCAAAAAACTGCACCAAATCCATCCATCCATTAT
>NW_007578043.1:430878-466274 GCF_000690725.1 Stegastes partitus | reverse complement strand
TGCAGCCCAGATTGTAATTTGTATATCTCTGCAGAAATCCCCTAAAGTGTTATTATACATGTGAGCTTACTTGGTTGGAGGCTTGAGCTTCTTCTTCAGGCCCAGGTAACATTTCACACACTTGAGCTGGATCGCTTTCTCTGCTTTCGTGCTCTGCAGATAACAAACAAAAAGAAAAAAAAAAAAAACATCATCGGACTTTAATTTATAGACAAAACTGAGATGTACCTCTTCTTTCAACCAACAAAGAACAAAGTAGAAGGGAACAAAGTGAACCAAATCAAAGTTACACCCACGCATCACAACCCAACACCCATCCCCTGTTTCATCTAACATCGTTTCCACTAAATACAGACCTGGCAATAATTGCAGAGGCCAAGGAATATCAATTAAATTGCAGTAACACTTCTAATTTCCCTTGCATTTATGCAGTAATTAGCCACATTCTTGTGCAACCTGATACTTAGAAAAGCTTTCAGCGAAAGTCCCCTCTCCCAACCTCTATCTATTTTCCCTCCCACCTACAGCCCCCACCCGTCTGCCAGAATTACTGCACCTCCATCAATTATTAACACTTCTTCACACTCCTTTACGAATCCCATGTTTCAACTGCGAGAAATGCGCGGAGAAGAAAACCCCTTCAGGGAATTCGGTCCTGCTGGTCCTTTCTGAAGCACTCGGCATATTCTTCCTTTTCTTTTTTTTTGAGTGGGAAGTCCGCAGTATGTTTGGAAATTTTGGAACCTTGAGGCCGACACATCGCCAGGGAGATGAAGCAGATTGAGACTAGGCGAGGTTTCGGTCTATTTGGTTGCAGTTATGCAGGATCCGTTCTATCACATTCTGGTTTACTTAAGCGGCTCCGTAACCTTTTTAATTCCCTTGGCAGACGAGGCGCTCTGTGTTCACCTAAGACTTTGTGTTTGCATGGTGGCGAGTGTTGACTGTGAACACGACAGTAGATGAAGCCAAAACTAAAAGTATACTTACTTTGATATCTCTGTAGAGCAGCAGCTTTTCTGCACGTAGTATGACATACTTGTCCTGAAATTTGTGCCCTGAAAGCAGTTTGGAGGATCCGTCGCTGAACTTCAGATAGTCGCTTTTGATAAACTGTCCTTGGTCTGTCGTAAAAAAAATTACAACATTGCATTGTAAGACATTGCAGATGAAAAGAGCTATTGGTTTGTTCCATATCTGGTGATCACGACTTAGAAAACAGATCAATTCATCACAAACAGGTCAGTTTGCTTACATAGTCTGACCATTTAAGTGGCGGATGATGGACATTTGGTCGTATCCATTACTTTTCGCAATCTATTTTCACTATATATCCATTATTTTTTTTACTATTTTACCATTTATGTACTATTTTTAGTTTTATTTAGACATTACTTTGAGCAATGACTGTTTTTTTAATTGTTGAATAACCAATTCAACTTCTAGCTATTCATTTGCACCACATACCAGGAACGACAGCAAATTATGGTGTCATGAAATGTGTTTTTCATTATATCTTTCCGTAGTTACTATAATGACAACAGAGGTTCTATACATAGTTGACATCTCACCTGTCTGAAGTAAAGAAAAGTGTACAATGCCATCAGATCCTGGCCAATTATGTCTCCATGTCGGGGATAATTTAGGATTATAAGTCATTTGTTACCACTGGGGTGCAACTTTCTTGCTTTGGAGATGCTCATATGGATCCTGTTGCTGTTACTTTCAACATTTATCCATCATTTTTATTTGTCTTTTAGCCGACATTTGTTGGCTAGTTTCTGCTACCAATTTCAGTGGGTTTTTACTACATTTAGCTAAACATTTTCAAGCTAACGGCAGCTATTTCACCATTTAACATTCCCTTTTAGCTCCAAGGAACTATAATATTTATACATTACTTAAGGTCATGACATTTATCCAATAATATTAGCTAACAATTCAAGCACTTATCCATTAATACTTTAAGCTAACGGCAACTATAGCAACTATACATTAGCTTTAGCTATAACTACGTGTCATTTAGTTAAACGTAATCCTAATTTTTCGTTTAGCTATCAATTTCCATTTAATATCCATTTTTCCGTAACCATTTTCGCAAACTGTGTTGCTATTTATCCAATACTTTCTAGCTGCATATATAACGTTTATGTATTACATGTACCTGTTGCTAACTATTTGCTAGCTTTTAGCTAATTATACCTATTTCGACATTTGTTTGATTAGTTGCGTGTTGTACCAATATGGGAATATAGTCTCTATGATAAACCGCTACTTAGTATTTGTACTATTAGGAGTAGAATTTGCTTGGGTGTGATTGGTATAGACAACTACGGAAGAGGATTAGGGTCACTGAAGAAAACAATTATAAAATTCTGAGAAAAAAAGTCAAAATTCTGACTTTTTTTCAGAAATTGAAAAAAAAAATATCCCAGAATTTTATTTTTTTTTTTAATGTTCTGGGAAAAAAGTCAGAATTCTGACTTTTTTCAGATTGAAAAAAAAAAAAAAATCTCCCAGAATTTTTTTTTTCTCACAATTTTATTATTTTTTTCTTCAGTGGCCCTAATCCTTCCGTAGATAACTATCAATAATTCAAAAAAATAATAATAATAATACATTTTTGAATAATTTTAAATAATTTTGTTGCAGTCCTTCAATAAATAATGACATTCAACTGGTATGTGTGCAACATAGCATACATGCTTTTTTCTGTTTTTTTTTTTGTAAACCATTTACAGCCACACTTTACCTTTCCCATCAGCCATTCTTTTGGCCCCTGCAAACTTCTTTATAACAAGAAAAGCAGAGCTCGGGCAGTCCAAGGAGCTCCACTCCAACACCTGCTCAAGAATCTTCTCACTGTGGTGCAACGGTCGCTCTGTTAGAAAATAAAAGGCCTTGAGTCAGACAAGGAGAAATCATTTAAAAAAGCTAAAAGTGGTTGGAAATGGCAGCGGTTAATGGTCAAAAAAGTCAACAACAAAAAACCCATTTTGTCCCCAAAACCACATCATAACTAATTCCAGTTAACCAAATAACAAAGATGATGCTGTTGTTTCCTCCCTTTTTTTTCATCACAGAACAGTTTAAATTATCAACAGCATATCAGCACCTGATTATAAAAACACACTCATGTGCAAAATAGACCTATTATCTCTTCCTAATTGGCGAGCAGTGTACATGTTATCAGGGAAAAAAAAAGCAGATAATTTGTGTACCACCACTCCTGCTCTGATGCCTTCATCTCTACACTCCCCCTGTTTTTCATAACCGAAGGAGGTAAGAAAGAGCCACAATGGCATCACTTATTCATAACAGTGGGCTTATCTTCTCTCTGGAATCTATGCAGACCCAGGCCATGGAATTAGTTCCTCATTTCCCAACAAATATTAGCTCCCTTTTTCTGCCTATTGTCCTCGATAACGGTGTTTATCTGTAGCTATCCTCCCAAAATGGCTAATTAACGCATTCTCCCTCCTTCCTTTATGGTTTTACCAGCGAAACCTGTCACGCTACCGCCTTCAAAATAGCTCGTCTGTTTATTCTTTCACAGACATATTGTTTTGGCATGGAAAATATGCTGAACCGTCAGCAAATATATTCAGTATTCAACACACCTTCATTTTTAGAAGAGGACGCCGTGTCCTCTGTAACTTTGCGAGGAGAAAAACAAACATAAGAGCGAGGTGTAAACTCTCAGTGAACTGATGAAAAAGTGCACGGGGACCGCCAGCTAAGCAACTTGGCGACAAAGCTCAACTTTGACTTCCCCTTGCTCGCCGCTTGCCGCCGCGTGATCAAATGCAGGTGCGGCAGGCACGAGGCGCCGCCAGCGCATTTTTTAATGCAAAGACGAGGCGGGTCAGCTCTCTAGGTTGATCATGCAAGAGAGATGAAGGTAATTTATGACATATGATGGCAAAGATGATTAATTAATGTGCATATCATCAAACCGACGACGCTCGGCTAATTTCTCAGTGTGCCGCCGCCGCCGCGTTCACAGACACTGGTTCATTAGAGAGATAGCATAATCTTCTAATCACAAGGTCTTTGGATGTGGGGGAAAGTGTGATCATTGCATATGCCCTGAATGAGAATAGCCACATGAATGGTGATGTGACACTAATTGGATGTACAACAGACGACAGCTGAAAGTTTCGAGCCGAGACTTTTGCAACTACGAGATGTCATATTTCACAGCGGGGCTAAACTTTTCATTTCAAATCCAGTCCACATTCCAGCGTGTTCCAGTTGTTGTGATGCAAACAGGTGGGCGATGATAAGAATTTGTTCCCGGCATGTGTTCACGCAGGAGTCAGGAAAGAAATGAGAAATTAAAAGCTTAATTTGAAGGAGAAAAAAAACGGAAATTGCACATCAAGATGATAGCTACGATATGCGCAAAATACCGCCTGAGTATACATAAGAGCCACGTTATTAAAAGAGACAACAGACTCCAGCGGCAAAAAAAAAAAAAGGAAGCATCACATCAGCGCATAGAAACATAATCACATTTGTCAGGCCTTTGTGAACGTAGCACTTCAATTAATGAGTAAATGACTTCTTGACCCTTCAATCTAACAAAAAGAAGAAAAAAAAAAAGGAGTATTTGTTACTAAAATAAAAAGTGCCTTTTCACTTGAATTGAATTAAATGGGCTCCAAGAAGCGGTAATTAGCGAAGAGGGTTATTGTGTAAGCTGGAATTATCGGAGGTAAAGAAAAACACGTTGGCTTTTTACAGCCAATTTCAATGTTGATTAAACGGCATGATAATGGAGCGGAGTTTAGGTTCGGGGAGGAGGAGGCACGTGCACTCAGCAGTAAAACAGCAGGAAGTGACAGTAATTAATAGGAAAAAGGGGAAATATGCTGCAGTTTTAGCAAACGGACGCCGGTGGGAAAAATAAAACGCTTCTAAAGGCGCGTTTTGGAGACGGTGTGAGGTCGATGCAAACATTTATTAAAGGTAGAATGTCATCGGAGGTGTTGTAAATAATATAAAATAGTAGATTATTATCTCTTTCAGCACTGTTGCATCGCAGCAAGAAGGTCGCCGGTTCGCCTCCCGGTGGGGACACCCGGAATCTTTCTGCGTGGAGTTTGCATGTTCTCCTCATGCAGCGTGGGTTCTCTCCGGGTTCTTCCTCCCACACAGTCCAAAAACATGCTGAGGTTAATTGGTGATTCTAAATTGTCCGTAGGTGTGAATGTGAGTGTGCTTGGTTGTCTGTCTCTAAGTGTAGCCCTGTGATGGACTGGTGACCTGTCCAGGAGATAGACTCCAACCCCCCCAAGACCCTAGTGAGGATTAAGCGGTGTATAGATAATGGATGGATGGATGGATGGATGGATGGATGGACGGACGGAAGGAAGTTTGGTGCTGTGAAGTGATACTGAGCTTGTGACTTGCATGGCAAATCAGGCCAGCGTTAGCGTGCTAGTTGGCCTGTTGCACATGTTCTAATTCGCAATGAAAATAAGTAGATTCACGCTACATTTTTTTGTTTGTTTGTTTTTCACATTGTAAATGCTCAATAGTGTCCTTGCCTTTTACCCAGTTAATAAAAACAAAATAAATACTTTTTTTTCCAGATTTTTTTTTCAAATTGAGTTATGAACACTTCACTGTTTATTCATTTTATCTGAATAAATAAATAAATGATTGTTTGTTTAGGTCTTCAGCCTGTTATAAGTCAACACACAGGCTTTTATTTTGAAAAAATATCGGCTAGCATTTCTTAGCAAGTGTTGCTAGCATGTCCACAGTATCAAAACTATTGTTACTGTACTACTATACTGACTTTCATGTTAGCGTTTGACTTCTTTCTAACAAGTGGAACGCTACAGATTATTGCTAAAAAATATCGTGAGCCTTTTATTTTCTAAAAAACATCCTCCTGTACTTCCTCTTCAGCTTTGGAATTTTCTCGAGGAAGGTCAACAGTTATTTTGCTCTCTGAACTACATGTGAATGAACTAAACAACACATTTTAACAAAGCTCATGTTGCTCTTTTTTTGTGAAATTGCTAAACTGGGAAGAAACATGTCGAAGTTGTGACACCCTGTGGCTGTTTTATTTCTCTTCTGGTGCAGGTCTGCATGCTTACAACTATTATTTTGCTCTTTTTTTTGATAGAGAATACATTACACTAGCGTAATTAGCTTTCACATTTAGTGTTTTGTTTATTCCTTCTTGTGATGTTAGCGTGTTTGTGTTCTTTTGCTTGGACGTTTTACCCAGAAAGATGCTGAGATCACATACATGAGAGAAACCCTGTGAATCGTTTTTTCTCTGCAGATGCTGAGAGAACGCACGGCAGAAGAAATCCTGCACTCCGCAATGCTTGTTACTGCGGCTGTGGGTGGCAAATAAAGTGCTCGGCAACATTTCTGGCAAGTGTGTCTTTCTTCCATTACGCTACCCCACACCCACCGCATCGGCTCTGCATCCACTCAGTGACCCCGGGACTGCGATTGTTGGTAGATAATTACACATCATGAGAATTAGCGAGTCGAATGAGTCCAGTCGGGTTGTGCTGGAAGCTGGAACGGAAAATCTACCTAACTCTCCGTTTTCGATGACTTCGAAGGTGGTCCAGAAGTCGTCCGCGGTGAAGGCGACGTTCCTCATGCTCAGCGCCGTTTCTGCGAGCTCGGTGGGCCGCATGCTGGGAGAGACCTACGGAAACAGAGCGAATAATAAGGAAACAATCTGACAATGTAGGAAATTCCATCCATCCATCCATTATCTATACACCGCTTAATCCTCACTAGGGTCGCGGGGGGCTGGAGTCAATCCCAGCCGACTTAGGGTGAAGGCAGAGGACACCCTGGACAGGTCGCCAGTCTATCACAGGGCCACACTTAGAGACAGACATCGAAAAAAAAAAGCTTTGGATCGATACCACTGCCTTCAAACATCTCTCCCTCTCAAGTCCCATTCGATATGTTACATTTATTAACACCTGACTTGCAGCCATGTACATGCTGCACTGATTAAACAGCTGAAGTTATTACCTGCGTAGGGATGAACTAAGCAAACCTTCCTCCACAGAGAGGAAAGTCAAACTGTGCTGCTGCTGCCTCTTTAACCCCATCCTCCCTCTACCACCTAAAAAAATAAAAAATCGGTAACCTACGGCGGCCTACATGCCTTGCAAAATGCAATTACTCACACTATTAAATCAGACATTTCTTTGATTAGTTCACTTTTGATTTATTTCAGTGGCAGTAATCCCATCAGGTTAAACCGCAAATGTCTCAGCCCGATTCTATCAACCTTTCCACCTCTCATTCTATCCGTTCTCCTGCTTCACCTGCCTCCATCCCAACCTCCTCCTCCTCCTCCTCTTCCTTTTTTTTCACCTCACCGCCAGGGACCTGTGGGGAAGCAGGTGTATACTCACAATAGAGATGCCCACATTAGCACACACACAGTCTCACCTTTATTAAACAGCATTTCTCCGGCTCTTTCTTTTCCAGGTACACCTCGAAGATCAGGTCCCCAGCTGGAGAGAACTGGAAGAGGAGTGGGGAAGAAGAAAAAAGAACAGTTAAATTATAAAGGATTAATTGGGATGATTTTCTTTTAAATTTCCGCTCCAAATCTAAACGGAGGAAAAAGTGAGAGAAATGGTTAAAGGCTGTTGTTGTAACAAACAAAATCTGGAAAAGGAATTCAAAACCAGAAACACGCGTGAGATGGAAACACTGGGAAAGGTGGGAGCATAGGCTGAACGTTTCACCTACGCCGCGCCTCAAACACTTTCCTCTGGAGTTAAGTGTGCAGTTGGCTTAAAAACAGTTTTCAAGACGCACGTTAAATAGGAAATAAAAAGTTCATGTGTTGTTATGAAAATGGAGCAAAATGGCAGAATGAAGCCAACAGAGATGCCAAGAGAGTAGTGAGGGTTCACTGTGCTTAATCCTGTATAAGTGGAAGAGCTACAACACAACAGGAAAAAAAGGGAATCTGTTTATTCAGTGTTACAACCTTGGGTCGCCGCCTTGGGAAGGAAATCTGACATTTTAAACTAGAATAGCTGTAGTCATTTACTGGTTTTGCACTCTAATCATCGTACCGCTTGCTGTTCAACCAGATTTCATTTAAATTGTTCCATATTTCATCAGTCATCCTTCTGGTCCAACATATTACCCGAGCTGTTAACCCGAGGGCAGCGGTCGCCAACCTTTTGGAGTTTTTCTACGGACCGGTCATTGCACACAGAACAAAAAATAAGATTTTTTTTCTATTAAGAAGTTTCACAAACGACTTGTAAATATGTGTTGACTTTTTCTTCTGTCTCAGCGTCGAGTTGTTTCCAAAGAAGCTCAATTCTTTAGACTGACGGCTTCGTTTAACGGCCGAGCTGGAAAACTGACCGTCCAGTGCGGGAAACAAGCGCAGACGGAAGTGACTGGAAGACAAGCTAGTCATTTTTCAAAATAAAACACCCTGTAGACTGTCTTTCTAGTCTTTCTGAGTGGACCTGATACCGGTCTGCGGCCCGGTGGTTGGGGTCCGCTGCTCTACTGGACCACAAAAAGAGCTCTGACGTCATCCGATCAGCGTGAAGTCCTTCGGTTAAAATATAAACACTTCCCCTGAAGCCACACCAAAGTTCTGGAACAAGCTTCCCCCCTGACCATCACTGATCTGGGTCTTGTTAAAACAAAGCTTAAAACCTCTCTGTTTGAAATACCTAGCTGCGTTTTATTTTAGTCTTTATGTACAAACTTTTAGACGTATATATGTTAGTGTCTTATTTATTTTCGTGTCTATTTTACTGCCGTTTCTGTTTGAAGTTGTTTGATTGTTTTTAAGTTATTCTCATTTTTTTTTACTATGAAGCACTTTGGTTACCCTGTGGGCTGTTGTAAAAGGCTATACAAATAAAGTTTGATTAAATTTCTGCTTCTATACATAAAGACAACCTCATAGTAAAGGTTACATGTTGTTCCCAGTTTCCGCATATTCATGAAACCGCATGTTCTTTGGCTCAAAATACGACTGACGGTTCGTTTTACCCTGATCTGATTCTAAACAGGTGTCTTTAAACACAGCTTAGCTACTGTTACCCCTTTAGGAAGAAGATGCTCTCTGATTGACAGCGCTGAGAAAAGCAGTTGACCCTATTGCAGCAGACTCTGGTGTTAATTAGAGTGTGACACCGGGACTTTATATAGCAACAATTATTTTCACCATATGGGACCTTTACGGCATAGTTTTGAACTGTAAACACAACCAGGCTAGCGGGTGCTTGCTTGCAGTCTTTACATGTCGGTAAGCTGAAGCTAATCACCTCTTGGATGCGACTCCATACGTAAAGCTGTTGGAGAAGGCAGACATTTTTTTGGTGTCATTGGGGGGGAAAAAAATCCATAATACCCTTTCGGTACACTGCAGATCTATGGCTCTGAAGGGAACCTGGACTTATGTACTCATGACGGAAGACTTTGAGGTCTATAGGTCTATAAACGTAGGTGCACATGTCCCTTCAGATGGTGGAAACTGGGTTCAATAGCGGAAAAGTTGCGATTTCAGTGTTGGTTGGTTGGTTGGTTGGTTGGTTGGTTTGTTGGTTGGTTGGTTGGATGGTTGGTTGGATGGATGGATGGATGGATGGATGGATGGAAGGATGGAAGGATGGATGGATGGATGGATGGATGGATGGATGGATGGATGGATGGATGGATGGATAACTGCCTACACTGCAGAGCAACCCCCTCCCAAAAAATGAGTCTTCATTTTCCTGTAATATCTAAATGTGATGCCTAAGCCTGGAGTCCTCTAATGGGACAGCATGGGGCTGTATTTTTAAGATCCGAAAAATAAGGGCCCACTGGCTTGTACAACTCAAACCAATTAAACTGGCTATTATCAACAGAAACACAGAAAAACAAATGATTCCATTCAACCTTGGAGTTAATTGAATTTAAGACCAAAGGTAGACTAGTGGTTGCAAAAAAAAAAAAAAAACAAATCATAGTAATCCTTCCATAATTGCTATTTCAATTTTTCACTTGCAGGTCAACAGACAGAAGGTGAAAGTTTTTTCTTTTTTTTTTTACTTACTATAATCTGAAATTAAAAAAAGATGATTTTTTTGACTTGTGCCTGACATTCAAGAGGTCAAATTCCTTGCAATATGTCACTTGTCAGTACAAATCACGGCACCTTTCTCAATGTGTTGGAGCTGTAATCCTCTCTGCATCAAATTAAAAAGTGAGTTTTAAAGGGGGTGTGAAAAAACCAGAGAAGTTAAGTGAAAGAGACGGGGTCATAGCCGAGGCACGGAATCCGGATTTCTGGCGAGTCTGAGGAGAGAGGGGGGGTAATCCGTCTCCAAAAAAAATGAACAACTAAGTGAGCTTGAAAAGGTGTCTTTTCTCTTTGCTATCTAGAAATTACAGTTACTTTCCCTTTGTCATTTTAATGCGCAGGTGAGCCGAGGTCCATTATTGGCTTGAGCTGTGAGAACTATCGCATGATAAGAGGGAGGAAGCCACTTCTGACTCCTGTGGCCTTAAAATGATGCAGAAATTACAGTCATTCAAACCAATGGAGCAAGAGCTGTAATTGTGAAAATGTCATGCACAGATATGGGGGCCGTCGAGCTTTTTTCCTCTGTACACTTTTCCTCCTTCCATTCATCCTCGTGTAACGGAAGGATTTAAAAAAAACACACTTCTAACGTGAAAGAAATACAGACGGCTTGTTTAAAAAGAAGCAAAGGGATGTTTTAAATGTTTTTTTATAGATCCTGGGGAGATTTCTCAGCGCTCAGATTTCTAATCTTTCAACAGAAGCCTTCCTCTCGCCGGCACTAAATGCAAGCATCGATTCCGAAGTGCCACTTTGAACTTAAAAGGCATGACATCGCCTTGCACCTCATTATATTCCTGATTTACTTACTCCCTTTAAGCCCAGCTACCCTATCTACTTGCAGGATGCCTCCTTGCCATTCCCCACCTTTAAAAAGGAAGCAGATGAGGTCAGAACCTTCACCTCGAGGGCCCCCCCCGAACCCTCCGAGACGAGCTTCCTGAAAATGTCAAAAGCGCACATTGTCTCGGTATTCAAGTGCGGACCCAAGAGCCGTTTGTTCAGCAAAGCCTTCATTATATACTTTAACTCCTATTTAGGCTGAATAGTTCTTCAAACTTCTTATCCTAAATGGCTGAATATGTGGGCCCACTGGTCAATTGGTCCAACACTTTACTGGTTCAGACCAAACCTCTTCATAGATCACCGTAAGATTTAGTAGATGAGTCCTAGAGTTATTACCGTCATTACCATTTGTGGTTTTGAGTGAAAAGCGTCATCAGCTTGTTGGAATGGGTTGCCTTGGAAACTGGCATTCATGTCTTAATCAGGGTAAATTGCGAGAACTTTGGTGAGCCTTTTGAAAGACCTCCTATTTGGTAAAAATCTCATTTTTTTTTGCCTCGCTAAGATGTTAACAGAGAGTTTTTCGACGCTAGAAGACATGAGCAGTCTCCCCTTGAAACTGCAGATGACACAGATTCTTTTGGAATCGATTTCCAGTTCAAACACGTACGGCTGAGTCGCTCCGATATCACAACTCGCCGATGTGTAGAACGGAGTCGCTCCGCAGTGTTTGAGCAGAGTTTGATCTGAGCCGATGTGCTGCAGTGGGTGGAAACAGAGGCGGGGACTTGGTAGATCTGCACATTCTAGAGGAAGTAAAGGTGTAATGTCACATCTAAGCTATTTTAAGGGAGGAAGTGGGGCTGCTCAATGTGTCGTTTCAGCACAGATGTCGCAATATGTGAACGTGCAACAGTCGCATCGCGGGAGGCGCAATGTGAAGTAAGGAGAATTAATGCAAACACATGATGCTGCAAGTTTTTTGGCCGCTTGATGCAAGAAAAAGACTGTTTTCGTCGTCTATTCTACAAGAGAATGGCATCATTTTCTTGAATTTAAAGGTTCTTTTGCTTTATTTTCAAGACGCCAAGCTTGTTGACATGCGTCCTGACCAGTCTGATGAGTGCAAAGCCGTATTTGAACGCCAACCAAAGAAAAAACTATCTTGAATGCCAATGCTGAGCAAGGTTCCCAATGGATTCTTTTAGCATTTTTTTTCCCAAATAATCGAAATTCCTGCATTTTTTTCATATTGAAATGTATTTCAAAGACAAACTAAATATCACAATGTCGTTTTCTTGCTAATATTGTGCAGCCTTATCAGGACGGGGGATATTTTCATGGAAAACCTCTTTTCTCAGTATTGTTTGGCAGAGGCATGACCATCAGATTAGGCTGCACTGCAGTGTCTAGTCCTGCTTAATACACCTATAAATGCCTATAAAGTTGGAATAATTGTTATTATCAGACACATTCTTCTTTTTATTTCTATTCATACACATCAGTAATCACCTTTGACCAGGTTCAGTGATTAAATACTGAGTCCTACTTATCAGGGGAAACAAATTCTGACTTCAGGATCTGACCAAAGAGTGGGACATCCTCAACTAGCATGTGGACAGTATGCCATGATGTCTTAACGCATTGATCCGCTTCAGGGATGGCAATACTCAATATTAGTGACATTTGAAAGAGTAATTTTGGACATTTTTATGCATGAAATCCCCTCGAATAAGTGCTTCCTATTAAATTGGTAGAAAACTTGAAACAAAACCCTTCATCCTATTGTTCAAGACCCCCAATTTAGTTTAAGCCTGAATTCACAGTTGGCAAAAGTTAACTGTGGCTTCATTTGTACTGTCATATGTGTTGTATTTATTGTGAAATCAATAAAGTTTTAAGAAGATATACACTTTATCAATCAAGAATAAATTGTCACAATCATTCCATGGTGCGTCCAAGATGGCGCTGGTGATGCGGCAGCATGTTACATGCAGCTTCGTAGTCTAAGTATTTTTTATTATTTAATTCTTTCCTCTTTTGTACTGAAGTAATTTCCTGTAAAAGAATATAATAAAGTACCCATCTATTTATGAGGAGAGGTAAAAAAACAAATTATTCCAGCTTTATGGGCAACAGCGTCCATGTTGCTAACACGCAAACCCTGAATGCTAAATAGCAGCATGTTAGCATTCTGATGTTAGCAGGTAAAGCTTAAAGTACTGCTGTGCCTCACTGAGCTGCTTGAGCTGTAAACTATTCGTGTCTTGTTAGAAAACTCTCCTTAACTTTGCAGCGATGGAAGCCACTGCAAATGTTGATGATGTGAGAACACACGGTTTGCAACAAGCCTTCAGAACCGGCTGCAATTGAAAATAACACGAATGCTGACAGGAAAATGTGATGTAATTTTGCACAACTTCAAACAACCTGGGCCTGAAAAACTACACAAACTGTTTTCCAAAAAGCCCACTGAATAAAAATGCCACTAAGCTTATATAAACCTGAGCCACACAGCACTATAAATAAACTGCATGCATACATAACCGCTGAATCTGTGGGTGGTAAATGACGTTGTTTTTTAACCACCTTTTTCACATTTCTAGAAGTTGAGAGCTACTAGAAGGCAGCTCTGCATAAAAATAGATTTAAAAAAAATAATGGACATTTCAGTTGTCGGCGTTTAACTTTCACTTTTCGCCTCCGAATCAGCCGCTGCGACCGGCTTCAATTGCTCTTTAGCTTGTGTTCTCTGGCCCCTGCAGACAGCGTCTAGCGGCGGCGTCTACAATAAAGCCAGAGAGTGATCAGAAGTGATAGAAGTAAGCCGGTGTAGGAAGCTATTTGAGTAGCATAAAAACGACTTGAAGCGATGGTGAATCATTCAGAGATCACACGTTTTAACTAATTAAATAATAACTACGCATTTCTAGCTAAAAATCCTTTCCTTCAAATTCGCATCCATACCCAAAATGTCATCCCAATTTTCACCTCCGACAGCTTTATAATAGCGCCGGCTTTCCGCTGGGTAACCCCTCATTGCCCCACAGCGGCAGTCGTGTTCTGAAATGTTACGGACAGAAGAAGGCGTTTGCGAGAAAGATCGGGCATAAACAACTTATTTCAGTTTCCAACAACAGCAGCGACATGTGATTTAATTTTTTTTTTCCTCCCTCTTCCCCCAGTTTATCTGAACCAAATGTTTTTCTCGGCTGAGGCATCCAGGCATAAAGTACCTGCCGTAAAGGTTAACAGGAACAAAGCCCTTTTTCCTCACCCGCCTGCTCCTGCCTTCTCTGCCTTCCCCCTTCATTTCTGCCAGAAAAACAGGAAACCTGTTCAAATGAAACCCACATTTGAGAGTCCCTGATGCATGCATGCAAATCAGCACACACACACATGGAGGCACAAACAGAACACCCATTGGTGATTTGGGTTCTGTGGGTCGACTTACTGTGGTGTCCTTCTTGTCATTCCAGCGTGTGATGAAACTATTCTCTCTCTCCATCTGTTGCACCTGGTCTTCATTGACCTGTTGGAAACATTACAAAAACATCAATTCGGCAACCGGCGGAAGGGAAACTTTCTGAGCAACATTACCTCGCTTCATGGAACGGATGGAATTAATTTCAGCACTTAAATATGATACGTAAAGGATTAAACCATTGGGGGGAAAAAAAAAAGGTAGAAGTGGGTCGTTCAGCTCACACTTCTAAAAGTAATTTCCAAAGAGAAAGTTGGCTGTGACTGTTTGACACAGCTCAGCACCGACTCAATGCTCCTTTCTTTCACAGAACTCTGTGTGGGAAATGACATTTTTATTCCAACTTCTTCTTTTTTTTTTAACATCATTATCATTTTCAGAGAACAATTTGCTTTGTTACAGTTATACGAATGGCAGAGAAGATTGGAGTGGTGGTGGGGGGGGGAGAAAAAAAACTCACAAACTCATCGTGTGTGTGTTTAGGTCTGATAATGGGCCCCGTCGACGACATCCAGGCGCTTTAATTAGCGAGGCGTCTCTCTCGTTTTATGTCACGGCGAGCGTATTCACCGCTATTGGGCTCGTGATTGGTTGAGCTTAATGGCTATTTGTCATGCGAATGACGGCGTCCCGAACCGATTTGGAGTGAATGCTCCTCCTTTAACGTCAGAACAAGAGGGATCCAGGCGTTCCGCGGGGAATTAGCAGCCGCTATCCCATAAGCCAGGCAGCTCTCCAAGGGTAACAGTGATCCTACACCACCACCACCCCACCCACCCACACATCAGCAAAGTCAAGCCTGTTGTGGAGATTTGGCAATAACAGTTCTGCTCCCCAGATGGTTGAAGAGTGTAAATAAAGTCACGCCTGCAGCTTCGTTTAGATATGCAATATGGTAATATCTGGATATTTTATTTTTCCCTTTGTCACTGATTGTTGTTTGGAGTGACTCTAAAGACAGCGGGCCGGCTACATTACAGTATACTCTAGGTTCCCTACAGTTGCTACGATGGGCTATTGATGTCAAATAACAGATCTGAAACGAGGATGTGATACACAGCCAATTCACTTCAAATTCTTTATATGAGGTGTGTCAGAAAAGTTCCAGGACTGGTGTCACAAAAGATATGTTTAGAATTCAAACTGCAAACGACAAAATTTCCCCTTTGAAATAATCCTCTTGAAGGATTCTTCCAGGATTCTCACAGCTCCGTCGTTACAGCCATCTTGATGTCGCCCATGTCTTCCCCTTGATGACCCCCTTGAGCTTGGGGAAGAGGAAACAATCCCACGGGAGTCAGGTGAGGTGAGTAGGGAGGTTGCTCCAGCATGGTGATGTTCTTCTCAGCCAGAAACTGTCGGATGCTCAGGGTGTTGTAAGCAGGTTGTCATGGTGAAGCAGCCACGACTCTCACCTCTTCTCGAACAAAGCAAACGTCACAGGATCTCTTTGTAGACGTGCTGGTTGATCGTCTGAAGGGGAAAACTGGTAGCTTGGGTTTGAAATATATGTTTTGTGACACCAGTCCTGGAACTTATCTGACACCTTGTGTAGCACCAACTCACAGCCTATGTCATGTCATAACACTTTAAGGTGAAGACCTTATGAATCCTTAATGGAGAAAAGAGAACCCAACAAGTTTCTTTTGGATTTCCTTTGAGCAAGCAGTTGGCAACAGTTGGAAGGAACCAAAACAACAAAACTCAGGGAAGGTGGCCATCTGCCTGGACCGGTCGGGGTGTTAAATGGGGCTGGGCATTAGACACGTGTTCACAGAAAAATATCTATATCTCACAATATTGGATATAGAATGCATTTATTGTAATATTAAGTCTATTTTGAAATTCTAAACGGCATACTTCAATATTTACACATGAAGATGAGTCAATTCATCCTGAGCATTCGTATAAAGTGGCCTGTGGAAACACTTGTATCACGTCTTCTGAGGATTTGGAGGGAGCTTTTCAAAGACTGAGAAAATAACCTCTCATGAAGTCATAAGGGTTATCTCAGTTTGGGCATGGAGACTTAAAATTTCTCAGTAACACCCCGAGGACACAAGTTTATAGGACTAAGATGTTTGCTAGGAAGAAAAGGTTGAGAATGGCAGCAAATTATAAGATGCATTACGTTTAGAATCTTGACCCACTGCAGGGACGAAAAAGTGAGAATGTCTCAGCTCGGCGGCTATTTCTTCTTTTTCTTTTTTTAAAATCTGTCTCTCACAGGTTCACTAACTTGGCTCTTTAGCTGCAATTTAGGTCCTGAACAGCTGTCAATTAAAACGCACACAGAACATAATTTAATGTTGAGTATTTATTGCTTCATTGACTATTACATGGTACGCTAAAATAGTTTGTGTTATGCGTGCATGAAGCATGCAATATATGCAACAACCAGTTATGGGGAGTCTGCCATTAGCCTCTGTGACTGCGTTCAATGATGCTTGAGTTTTTTTTCGGCCACAACAACACAATCGTAGCGCTGTAGCTAACGCATTTAGCAGATTTTCCTCCCTGTGACGACATCTTTTTCCCCCAAAAGTAACCAAGGGTTGCTGTGGCAGGAGCGCTGAGAGCGGTGTGTTGATCAGCAATGCACTTTGTTGTTAATTCCATACATAAGAGGATTGTATATCACATATTGTACACGACTTAGCGTGATTTACACGTAGCAAAAACGGTGATATTTCAATGTGTGCAGGCCTTTGGTTTACACGAAAACGAAGCTACAAGTCAGTGAAAACGATGATTTCGGAAAACTCCGGCCAAAGTGGACATTTGTAAAAACTCCATCTTTACGTTTGCATGTAGACGAGAGGAGACGGAGTTTGACGTCACAGTATGAGACAAAGGCGTCATCGGCGTAACATGTGTGCGACCCATTTTTGGCTACTGTGATAGAAATGGATGCTGTTAAAGTAGCTCGGTCCAAACAAACCCTCGTGCCTTTATCGTTAAAGAAGTAATTTGTGCCATTTGTTGTTGTTTTTTTTCCAGGATTCTGATTGGCTAGCATGGCTTTCTCGCTACACTGCCCCCTATAGGTTTGGCATGCACATAGCAGCTCTTTACAACGTATTAATGTGGGTTTGTGTAGATTTTTTCGAAAACAATTTGAAGATTTGTTTTTGTAAATGTGTAAACGTAGCCTTAGCTTCATAAAATCCGGTTCTTGAGATTTTTTTTTATCACTTTATACAATCCAGGCATGAAAAAACCTATAGCTTTTAGATGCCACGGGTGTTTTGGCCCACATACAAACTACATCACTTTGTTCTGAGTCCATGACTTTTTTGTTGCCTTTAAAATTAATTCAGTACAACAGCAAGAACAAACAGATGTTTTTTTTTCCCAGCTACACATATATTTCTGATGCACATACTGTACATACAGAACAGAGTCATGAGCCTGCATGGTCTCGTTTCGCCTCAAGCCAAAGATGTCCTGAACAAAATCCCATTGTTATGTGTTGGAGGTGACCTGTTTTTTAAAATAATATCTGTATTTTCTGGAGATGTGTGCAGAATACAGTTGACAAAGACACAATGCAGCAATAACCTCAGCAGAATAGCACCAAATATTATATTTTTTTGAACAACTTGTGCAATATGTGTATATGTAGTGAAAAACTGGATGTTATCTAACTGACAGGGAGAGGACCGATAATAGGCAACCGAGTCCAACTCAGCCTTTTGTCGCCGTCCTCAATGACTCCCGATCAGTCCTCCACCGCTATCAGCACCGTCTAATGGCGAACAATAAAAGAACAGAACATTTCGGACTCACGCTGAAGAGTGTCACGTAGTTGCTGATCAGGTCGTGCACCACTCTAATTTCCTGTGGGGTTTGCCCCTGAGTCTGGAACAAGCAGGACGAGAAGACGGAGGCCAGTTTTTCGCTGGGCATGCGGTTGAGGTGGGAACACTGCTGAATCCTGAGAAAAAAAAAAAAGAAGAGAAAAACAAATCCTACATTCACGTCTGATCGGCACAGCAGCAGTTTGTATCTCTCACTCGCTGCATAATTGAACGAAACGGTCCAAATTCAGCAATGGGTCAATTAATGCTCCTCTAAACAATCTATATCATTAACAGCTAGATTACAACTATCCGCCGCAGGTTTCTGAGGGGCTGATGTGTAATGTGAGCCTCAGCGAATGAGACATCAAGGCAGCAAAGTGCTGGGATCTTAATTTGTTGTGATGCTTTGGCTCTTCGCCTTCCGTATAATAACCTGTTTGTGCGCGGATTTCCACTCTAAGTAAGACTAAACATTACTGAATTAGTCCATTACAGTCGAGCAACTGCGAATTTATTACAAGAAATGTCTACATATTCACAACGTCCAAGAGTAGAAGGACTGAAAATTCAACATTTAAGTCAATAACTGACTGAGAACATAATGAATAGAGAGAGAGAGAAAAAAAAAAAGTATCTACATTGCCAAAGATAGCACCACTTGTGCTGTGAACTTCAATTAAGTGTTTTCTAATTCCCAGCATTTATATTAATGAGCCACACAATCTGCCTCACTTGGAAAATGCCAGCAAATGGCACGAACAATATGAAATTGATTCATCATTTTCAAACCAAGGAAACCGTTGCTACAGTGACAAAAAAAAACAAACAAACAGCCTTTTAATATTAAGCTTTTCTTTTTTTTTTTAAACGGACTTTTCGCCATATCGCTGCATAGCATTCGTGAATAAATCTGATAATATCCGACTTGATTGGACGGGAGAAAAAAAAAAAAAAAAAAAGAGAGAAAAGAAAATCTCACACGCAACAGAGAGAGCAGAATAGGTCATTAGGAGAATGGAAGGGGCAACAGGCTAATCAGCAGGTGGCAAATAGCAACCCGAGGGCTACTCAAGGTGCACGACCTTTGAGTCTTTGTACTTGTTACCTCTGCGAGGCGCCGCGGCATCTGTAGAGCCCTGTTGTTGCTTGTTCCATCGACAACAGGGTCAGTCGAGAGCACAAAGCACTTCTCTAACTATTTGAAAAGAACTACAAATGTGCAATCTGGGAAAACTAGTGCGTATAAATAATGATTTTTGTAATATTTCATTAGGTGCCATGAAGTTGCAGGAAGAGTGGCTGCACTAATTGGGGTAGTACTTAATCATATCACACCGTGACAGGAGACAATAAACCATACCGTAATTTAATTAAAGCAGATACAAGGTGTATGTATATAATCCTTAGTGGTATAGTTGTGTTGTCTTATTAATTTCCGGTTTACCGAGAGTGTTATTCTACTATCTTGACATTTTAAGCACACTTGACTAAGTTTGCCTTCAGGATACTGAAGTTTTACCATAACTTTGATCTTTATCTTGAAATAGCTTCAGCGGCACAAACTCTAATTGTGTGTTCAGTTTGAAGCCTGTGTGAGCAGATGTGTGTGTTTACCTGTACAGATGTTGGAGCAGGGCATCAAGGGTTGACCTGTTTATCTTTGGCAAACTCTCGATGAAAGTGGAGTACTTCTTTACTCTCTGCCCCGCATCCTTCTCATCTGCAAAGTCAAGCAGACGTGAAATGAGCAGGTAGAAAAATAAAGTTAACTATAACAGAGGTAGTAACACACAACTCCACAGCGGCGATGGAGAATGGTCTGACTGCAGTCGTTGTCATTTTGTTATAATAAACAAACACTCTAGTCTGTTTAAATCAATCAAAATCTTGCCCCAAACATGATGCTATGATAATGCCTCTGCCGTGCTTTGGTGTAACATTAGCACAAAATAGCTAATTCTCCCCAAAAACCACCACAAAAACAGTAAAATCCGTATTTTAAATGTGTGATTTGACTTTTCCTGATAATGAAAGCAACCATAATTTGACAATTCATTCCCTAGATGTGAAAGTTGCCTATACTTGATCTCAGGAGGAGCTCACCAGACTCATTAAAACTAGATGAGCTATATATGCATCTGACTTCTGCAAAAAAAAAAAAAGTATTAAACCGATGTCACAGGGGCTTATGTGAAGCGGAAGGGGATCCGTACACACTTTTTAAATTACTTAGCAAATTGAAACAGGCTGTCGTCTTCACAGGATGTAACTCGGCGATATCCCACTTGTATTCCCACCTCACATACCCAGAGCTGACACCCAGTATGGATAGAGCTCCTTGGTCAGCAGTGCATCCTCCGCCTGGGATAAGAAGCTCTTTAGGGTGTCCGTCACGTCCTCCAGCTGGTGCTCCTTCTCTCTCAGCTTCACATTACGGGCGTCGCGGGTGAACTCCTCCAGGAGGAGGGAGACCCGACCGGGGTCCCCGGGCCGCTGGTAGACCCCCTCCTGGCACAAACCTGGTGTCGGGAGGAAGTGAAGAGGACACCGGTGAAACAACGCTGGCTTCTGAGTTTATTAGTCAGATGGGGAATAACTCTAATACAGTTACAGGGAAATAAACAACCTTATGGACAGTTTGACTTCACAGCGTTGCATAAGCGAATCTAAATTGCAGGTGGAATAAAATTGACGGCGCGAGGTATATTAACCTTCTGTGCTGCTTTACAGTTTCAGTCAGAGTTGCCTTTTATTTCAATCCCTCATTACATCGCATTTATCATGCATTACTAAGGCAACAGGCTGTGCGTAAGCGGATGGACGGAGCTATCCCATAGTAACAGCGCGGCGGTGACGAGCACATTTTCTACATTTCTAAAAAATATGGCGAGCAGAGCGACGGGATAATGTCGCAGCATTATGCCAGACGACATTAGAAAGCATGAAATTCTCATCACAACGCCGGATGAATGGGCTCCTCAAGGGGACCTGGCAATAACGCCGAACTTATTTTTCGAAACTTTTTCTGCAGATATTAAACACAACACAACTCACCATACTGAGTGACAAAAGCAATGCAGCTGTCGACTATAATGGGAACACCATTTTTAGTGAGCTGTTGGTCACTGAGCGCCTTGCCATCTGTGCCAGCCGCCAGTGTGATGGCAGAGTGCCACAGCGTAAAGTCCATCTTCCCGAAGCCGTGGATGTAAACCGTCCTATTAAAACGGAAAACAGTCGGTAATTAATGAAGGCATAACTTCCTGTGACAATATGGTGCTTTGTATACTCAGACTTAAAGTTCATATAGTTAGAAAAAAGAAAAAAGAAGCACTGCTAAGTCAATAAATAAACAACCAACAAGATTAAAGGAATCCAAAAGTGCTTCTGCGGAACACACATCTATAAACAACCGCTGGTTCCCCCATGAGGTTTGATCAAAAAACACACACAAACGAACAGCAATTAACGAAGTAAGCGCAAAGTCTTGTTACTCTAAAAGGGAGCCTAAAACTGTTGGCTCGTGCGAGGAGCTTGGAGTGTGCTACGTGCCATCTCACTCCTTCTCTCTAACCGAGGCAGGCAGTCGAGTAAGGCTTTAATTACCTCGGATGGTTACAGTAGGTGAAGTGCATTCAGACTAACAAGACAAAAGGCAGAGTCAAAGCTAACAGCATTGCATAATGCATGCTGTTGCTGTATCACAAATGCGTTGCCAATTAGCGCACCTTTTTTTTTTTTTTTTTCCCCACCCTCCATTGAAAGACATACCTTCCACACTCCACCATCAGCAGGACTTGGATCTTGTCCTCACCCTCGGTATGTGTGGAGACAGCTGGAAGAAAAGGGCAACAAGTTGAGAGCGCGGCACAGTCGTGGAAAATGCCAAATGCATTCCATAATAGCTTGTTGTAATGGGAAACATGAATTCAGGTTTTGGACCACTGGTTTACTGACAAACAAGAGAGGGAAGTGGGGCATGAACAGTAGTGTCATTGTCACATAAATGTGGTCTAGATGCAACTAAAAAATGACAGCGGGTTGTATTTAACACATTCAAACAAAAACCTGTCAGTCTTCATCTGCACAATCAATCGACTTAAATCAGAATAAGAGCACAAGATACAGGAAAAACTGGGCTAAGGGACTGAAAAGCTCTGCCATAATCTCTTCTGGGGCTTCAAACAGCTGCTTGGATCATGGCAACAATCACACACAACAGAGGAAGTACAAAAAAAGATATGAGACTCTGCGCAAATCTCCTAGCAACAACATCTGGCACTTTCATCATACTCAAGCACTGGTTGTGCTCAAGTAATGGATAGAAGGAGGAAGGAGAAAAAAAAAACAGAAAAAAGAACCTGGACTTCACCTTAAAAAGCTGTGGATTTTTTTAAAGAGATTGAATGCCGAGCAAATAACAATCTGTACAATTGCTAAACAATTTAAGATTTTCAATTTTGATGGATAAAGGAAGAGTCTGACATTCCGGGAAATGCACTTTGCCAATCTAATCGGATGCGACAGATGGTTTGTTACACAGTGTGACACGTCCTTGGAAGCTGTTTGGAAAAGGCTGGAGACTTTTAAAAATACACTTGTCAGTGGATTGGATGAACCATCTGTCTATCACGGGATAGCTCGCACCTTAAACTACCCCAAGGCTGCCGGTAATGCCTCATAGGCCACTGATTGGTCTGACTACTTATGGATCCTACGCAAGTGCACAGTTTGAAGCCTGATGAGATGTAGAATGTGCAAATGCAGCACCTTGGATGGCTGGTATACTTCCATTACACTGACAATAGTCACCGTTAAATCTGGAAAAAAATAATCCAGCATGGCTAAGTAACATTAGTCTAATGTTAAAAGTGCTATTAGAGTAGCATTGCTTACATTTACAGTTACTTTGACATTCATGAAAAGGATTTCAAGGCCCAGTCGGGGTAAGAACGGTGTCCAGTTTGGACTCTGCTTTGTGCAGATGTGTTGTTCCATTGGCTTCATCTGGCCGTGACCTTCATCGGGGTGATTTGCAGCCAAGTAGGAATCGGCCAGAATGAGATTCCACACCTCCAAGTCTGAGGCAATCGTTCTCTGCCAGAAAAATCTCCCTCTGGTTTGGGGGGGTGAGGTACCGCCATAATCTTGGATCTTGTTCATGAGCGATGGTAAAACGGAGGTGGACAGAAGGATTAGGGGGGCGTCAGCAGTAATGTGGGCATTGAATTGGATCGTAATGGTGAAGAGGGAGCTGAGGCGTAAGGCTAAGCTCCCGATTTACCATTTGGTCTACATTTCAGCCCTCCGCTATCGTAATGAGCACTGAGTAGTGACCAAAAGAATGAGATCGCAGATTAAAGCAGCAAAATGTGCTTCCTCCTTTAGGATTGGCTGGGCTCAGCCTTAGAGATAGTATGAAGCGCCCTGACATCCGGAGAGGGCTCAGAGTTTTTCCTCTCTATGTCGAAAAGAACCAGCTGAGGTGGTTCAGGCATCTAATTTGGAGGCCTTCTTGGCACTTTCCTTTGGAGGTTTTCTGGGCAAATCCAACTGGGAGAAGACCCAAAAATGAATCCAAAACTTGCTGGAGGAAATACATATCTGGCCTGGGAATATCTTCCCAAGGAAGACTTGGAAAACATTACTGGGAAGAGGGACGTAGGTACCCCACCACGACCGACCTCGGATAAGCAGATCTAAATGGATGGATAGATGGACACTTTGCTTTGGTGTTCCACACAAGCTTGAAGCAAAGCCAAGAAAGTAGAGGCAACTGGAGGTGCAGTAGTGCCCTTGCGATATAAAAGTTGGAACGACTCCTAAATTAGGACTTTTAGATCAAATATGAGAGAAGATTCAGCAACTGCACCTCAAATTTGTTCAGAGACAAGTTTTGTTGGATTGCTAAGGTGAACCTCAATGGCTCAAACAACTGGGGCCGTAGGAGAAGTTGGACCCATCACTGCAAGATGGATTCTCTTATGATCATAATCTTGCGAAACCTACTTTCAATACCACTCTGGTGTGGCTGGTTTGCTTAGTATAAACCAGAATGTGTCTTGTCTTTGTTTTTTTTCTCAATTAAACAAGACATAATGTTAATTAGATGCTTCAGTGGGCTGTCCACTAGGTTGGCAGTTCCATCACCAGCCCCGGTGGAAGCCGAAATGTCCTTGGGCAAGAACCTGAAGTTGTTCTAGAAGCATCTCACATCGCAGCTCGAGTCACCACTGCTATCAGAGTGTTTGTGAATGGGAAACATTGTGCTTTGAGTACCACAAAGTTAGAAAAGCACAATATAAGTGCAAACAATTTACTATTTGGAAGCAGCCGTCCACGAGGGAAAACTGTATTAACGATTCCTAATTTTTTTATGTAATGTACATCTTTAATGGAAACTTTCACATAACTTTGATTTAGTACACACTCTCTTCCGACAAAATATAATTTGATTATTGGCACAAGTATGAAAGACGATTGGCAAAAATAGTGTTTTGGCGAATCAATCCGTCGACTAGGTCTTTGTATGTCGAGCTAAACAGCAAGAACTTAATCCCCAGAAGTCCCCTTTAACAAATAATTTCCTTTTTCTTTTTCTCTGGCAGATTTTCAAGGGCACAGTTTTTCATTTTGATCTAAACGACAAGAGAAGAAAGCGGAGAACTTCAGAGATTGATATTGACTTGAGAGAGGTTTATTAGCGGCGTTATCAGGTAAATGCAAAACACTTGTCATAGTCGTTTGAACAAACACACAGCAATCCTCTTTTATCCATCTGAACAACACAGTGGGAAAAATCGTATTACTTAATATGTTTTTAAGATAAGGAACTAAGTCTTGTTCGCTCCATAATTTGTGGAAGATATTTTCATGGTGTTTTTTTTTTTCTGGAAAAAACACGAGACTTACTTCAAGTGCACATTTGGTATTTGAGTGTTTCTTTCTTTTTTTTTTGGACCCATATTATCTGATAACCTTTTAATGCTAGGGCCCACCTGTGCAGGCCTCTGGGTATGATTATCCACAGTGGAGAGAAAGCTAGTGATGAATCATGGGTTTGTTTGTTTTTTTTTGCTCTGGAAGCAATTCCTACTGGTTGGGTAGGACATGTGGCGATACATTGGATAGGTTGGATACATATCAGCCAAGGAATGGATTTTGGTAATGGATGTAAGAAAAGGTTTGAGCTTTTCAAGTAATCCATGGGTTCTAATCCATTTTTTAGTCTAGGAAGATACCTATAAGTGCATGATGAAGGGTTGTTATATGGTAAACAGAAATAAGTTGATATATTTACTTGGAACATGTCTATATGTGGGCTGCAGGGTGGCACAGTTGGTAGCACTGTTGCCTTGCAGCAAGAAGGCACCGGAATCTTTCTGTGTAGTGTCTCCATGTTCTCCCCGTGCAGCGTGGGTTCTCTCCAGGTTCTCCAGCTTCCTCCCACACAGTCCAAAAACATGTTGAGGTTAATTGGTGATTCTAAATTGTCCGAGTGTGCTTGGTTGTCTGTCTCTAAGTGTAGCCCTGTGATAGACTGGTGACCTGTCCAGGGTGTCTCCTGCCTTCACCCTGAACAGCTGGGATAGGCTCCAGCCCCCCATGACCCTAGTGAGGATTAAGCGGTGTATAAATAATGGATGGATGTCTATATGTAGTTTTTTTTATATCCTAGAACAGCGGTCCTCAACCTTTTTAAGCAAGAAAATTTTCTACTTCCCCGTCATCACACACGTAACAATAAATAATTGTTTTTTTTCTATTAAAAAGTTTCATAAATGAATAAAATCACTTGCGAAATACATTTTTGTTTTTTCTTCTGTCTCAGTATCGAGTCTCTCCCACTTTCCAAAGAAGCTGAGATAGTTTTTTTTTATTAATTTCGGCAACTGTTAGACCGACGGCTTCGTTTAACGCAGGGGTCTCGAACTCCGGTCCTCAAGGGCCACAATCCTGCATGTTTTAGATGTGTCCCTCTTCCAACACACCTGATTCAAATGATCAGGATCGTTATCAGGCTTCTGCAGAGCTTGATGATGAGCTGATCATTTGAATCAGGTGTGTTGGAAGAAGGAAACATCTAAAACTTGCAGGATTGCGGCCCTCGAGGACCGGAGTTCGAGACCCCTGGTTTAACGGATAAAAACTGGCAGAGTCAAGTGCGAGAAACAAGTGTAGACGGATGCTACGGGAAGATGAGCTAGTCGTTTTTCAAAATAAAACCTGCAGACTCTGCTGGAAAAAAACAAAACAAAACAATAACTTTTTTTGGGGATCGCTGTCCTAGAAGACATATCATGAGCAAAATAAGCAGCCAGAATTAGAATCGGTTTCTGTTTGAACATGGATGGCTAAATTACTCCAACATTGAAACTTTCCATTGTGTAGCATAAAGCAGTCAGTGAATATTTAGTGTGTCTCAGTAAAATGCAATAAATGTATCCGTGAGCTCTACAAAACTGTGAATTTCGACAAAATCATTTGCATCCATGCTGACCAGCCACCGGTCCAATCTCCTGTGTGTACCGGCGCATTGACACATACGCTACCTGTAAAGCTACAAGTGTCAACAACAGCGCTGCATCCTATCACCTGTGTGCACACATTTGCATTCTGGTGTGCATGCACCAGATAAACACAACCCTCTTAGTAAAACAGGGCCCACAGCGCAACTGGAGGTCAAAAACTCCAGAGGGGGGTGCCTTTAATCTATCAATTTATCTGAAATTCATTAAACAAATAAAACATAAAAAAATTGGATTTGCATGGGTTTTCACCATCTCCCAGAGTAATGGCTGCACAACTCAGGCATGAAGGAATTGGAACAATCAAGGATTATCGCTCACAAAACCATTTGTCTGCGGCGGATCGGTTTTATTAACATTATCGTGTGTATTGTATAAGTGTAGTCTGTCACGGTGAGGCGGAAAATATTCATCTGATCAAAATTGGTAATTACTAAAGTTAACTTCCAATTGAACATGAATTATCACTGACAGTTCTTGCTCCTTCTGAACATATCTTTAAAAATGATTTTTTTAAATCTAATTTTGCTTTTAAATGAACCTCAGTGTGGACACACTGAAATTTGACTACTAAATATGCTGGACTGCAGTCTTGTGCTGATGCCTATCTTAATTTTTAGATGATTGAGCAGAGCAATGGGATTAACATTTTTTTTTTTTTCTATTTAGCCCGCTGCCGTAAGAGAAATCCACTGAGAAAATTGCACTGAATGAGTTTAAAGTTAATGTGCTTATCTTGTTTGAAAACCTTTCATTTCAGAAAGTTCTGGTGGGGGGAAAGCTGATTTGTGCACTGTGACAGGTTAATGATTATCCAGCTCTATCTGTCATTTCCCCCTCATTTTACTTTGGTTCTTGCTATTTGTGCAGCAGATATCTTGACACAAGACATCACAAAAAGATCAATCTTCTCTCAAGTACACAGCTGAGCCCCCGGGAAGCCATTTTTGAGAGGTACCGCACACTCAATCTTTGGGGATAGGATTCTTTTTTTTGTTTTTTTAACTTGTGAATTTATCTGGTTATGCAACACTTTTCAAAAACAAAAGCTACAAAGTGCTTCTTAGCCGAGAGAATTGAATACCGAATGACTGACGATGATCAATAAATCATTTCTGAAAGTAAAAACTGTCCCAGTCACAGGGTTTAGCCAAGGAGAGAGCAAATGATAGACAAGGCAATTAAGAACAGAACAAAAAAAAAAGCCAAAGATTACAGCTTGTGCTTTACTTTCAAGAAGAAAAAAAAACATTAAATACATTTCAAAAGTGAATGATTAGGATTCTGGCAACCTGGGGCCAAAAAAAAAACCAGGAACAGACTGCATCACACTCGCAATGAACTCCTCACGCAGTCTGAAGTGAAGCATGTTGGAAACATGTCGTGATTTTAATTGAAAAGTGTATTTATTTAATCCCTCGGTGCTACACAGGGGCACCTTTCATGTGGCGGTGTCACTGTAGAGAAAATAACAGTTAATCCCATGTCACAGACTGTGAATCCTAAAGGGATCCTTTCAATGCTCCAGAACCTACCATCCCCTGACAAAACAGTCCCTTCTGGCGCTAACGGCTCCCCGGCTGTGACAAATATGGTTTGAGAAAGCCGGGGAAATAAAAAATGAACACCGCTGCAGTTCTTTATCCCGCCCCAGGTGAGAAGATGGGGCGGCACTTTGCGCGATTTGATCCATGTCGAGCTGTAAGTGGATTAAAAAGATCCATTGATTCTCTCCTCCTTCTGTTCGCGCAAGCACACAATCAATTGAAATGTTCCAAAATCTTTATTATCTGCCGAAGTACGTGTGAACTTTTGAGCTTTTCCACCTCGGCCGGCTGGCTTCCCCTCGCCGACTGTCCTTTAAATAACTTCCCCCAGTAACTCGGACATATTTAAGTGCGGCACCGCTGAGACTCCCTCACACTGGGGATATTATGCATTATGGAGAAAGCAATGAATGGCACTTTACTTCTTTTTTCTAAAATCGTGTTTCCAGACCAGATTTGGTGAGCAGCTCAGGGAAAGCTGAATCCCATTTTGTCTAATGATGGCTTGTTAATGCATTATGTAATATTGACCTTTACTGGCCTCATTTTTAACAGAGCATCTTCTCATATACAGGCCCGTGGCACTTTCTCACTCTAGTCCTCTCCAAGCACGCCTTTTTTTTTTTATCATCACGGAAGACCGAACTAGCCAGTTAGAGCAGAGATCCAACTGAAATGTGTAATGGTGTGAGAAGCCGAAATGTCTTCTGACACTGGTCGCTTGCACGCATCCTCAGACATCATTAAGCAGTTATAAATGCAAGCAATAAGAGGGTGTTATGGATTGGTGGGTTTTTTGGAAATTACAGAGAGTGCATGAAAATAGAGTGAACGTTAAAAAGGCACAAATCCCGGCACATTCATCATGAAGTTACCGCAATTGACCGTTTGGAGCATAAACAGATATGGTTGTTGTGGGTCTGAGATTTTTTTAAAAAAACAACTGATTTATTGCCTATTAGAAGCTCAACAGACGCTACTTAACGGACTGTCTGCTTGTGTAAAGTCTGGCAAATTAGGGTGAGCTGAGGTATATTTATTAACTGAAACACCTTTCATGTTTATTTTATTAAAAGCGCTCGACCAAGCCCGGCTTAGTTCAGGCTTAGTCGGAGAAAAGTCAAGCGTCTCAGCAAAATGTAGTCACTGGAGTCTTCATAATGTTCTCTTTGAATGCTGCCTTATGGGCTTTCCTTCAGCAGGATTAATGTTGCTACATGAACCAGGTTTATCTGTATATTTGGGGTTTTTTAGCGAGTTAACCATAAAAGCTTTAAGGAAGGCCGAACCTACAGGAGTTTCCGACGGGTCACGAATGTCTTTCTTTTCCTGACTAGTAAATAAAAACTGAAAGCTGTTCCTCGATGTTTTTAATGCAAATACAGACTTGTGACAAAAAAATAAAAGAAAAAATCATCTGTCAAACAGACAAGACTCACAGCTGTCACGGATTGTTATGATGAGGAGAAAAAGCATTGTGGAAAAAAAAAAAGATGTTTCACTTTAGAAAAATAGCAATACGACCGTGGAGGAATGTTCTAATACAAATACAAGTATAGCATAAAAAACAACTAAACTTTAAGACAGCCTCTGGTGAAAATGAACTTTTCTCTTTTCTTTGTTAATATACCTATACCATGTCTTTTATATGCTGAAAGATAGATCATGAGCAAAATAAGCAATCAATGCCAAGGCTGAGCAACACCGCTTTAAAACTGACCATCTGAGAAACACAGACTTAGGCTTCTGGGGAGTCATATGGAACAAACATAAGGAACCAATCCTGTCAACTTCCAGGGTGCGACTCATTGTGATGCACGGAAATGAATTATAGAGAAGGACTTTAATTCTCTAATACCAGAAGTAAAAGTTATGCATGATACAGAAGGGCCTATTTAAGAGTAATTCGGTAACACTTTATAATAGCTATCTGTTATAACTAGTTAATAGATCATTTGTAAACTGTTAATTAGTGAGTTATTAACCACTTGTTAAGTGTTTGTTAATAGTTTGTTGATGATTTGTGACGATGCCTTATAGATAGTTAATAAACCATTTACAAACTGTTAGTTAATGAGTTATAAATGACTTGTTAACTGTATATTAATGATTTACAGCCATACCTTATAAACCAGTCATAGATCATGAACAAGCCATTAGTGAATTACTTACTAATGACTTGTTAAGTATCAGTTAATAGTTTATATATGTTATTGGGACGTTATTCTAAAGTTGCAACTATTCCTCATTTATTAACTGCTGGTAAATGAGGAATAGTTGCAACTTTAGAATAACGTCTCAATAACATACATAAGCTTATATATCTACCAGTACCAATGAAACTTTGTAGAACAGCAAATGGGTGGAAAAAGTTCAAGGTACAGAAATTTGATATTTGATATTTAAAATATCACAGTTTTGTACCTCAACCCTCTTCCACCCATAGACTTTTCTGTGTATCATATTTTACCAAAGACATACAACAGATAGAATGTTGAACATTGTCTTTAATGTATGAGGAATGAATGAGGAATAGTTGCAACTTTAGAATTGATTTGATCTTGAAATGTCACCCAAGGTCAAACATCACATCCCCAGTGGGAAACCTTTATGTGATTTCCGACAAAAACAATGTGTTTATCTGGTTACAGTGCAGTCAAAGTTTACAACCTTGAGTTTGAACTTGAAATATCACCTAAGGTCAAATGTAGCATCGCTAACGGAGAGCCCCAACATGGTTGCACCAAATACCATAAATCTACCCTCCACCCTTTTGAAGGTATACAGCATTTGTGAAAAGTGGCCTTTGACCTCTAGGGGAGCTATTTTTGCACCGATTGATCCCAAAACAGAATCATGCCGAGGAGAGGCCATCCCTAGCTCACCTGTAAAATATCAACATGTTTAGTACTCGAGCTAGAGACTGAAAGACCACTTTTTATATTGTAAAATGTGGCTTCCAATGTGGTGAAGTAGTTTTGCCATGTTAGTGTAGCTTGGCTTGCTCCATTTCCCTGTAGTGAACCATCATTTGATACCAAGTAGCTGCTAGCTTAGCTCACTTAGCAAGTAGCTTGCCCAACGCTTAAAATAATAGTTTTAACAGTCAACATTCATGCTGTTGCACACTGTCGTAAACATGAAATATTGAGGAAATAGCTGCTTCAAGAAGGCAAAACGTCCACACAAGAGATATTGGTTTGAGAATTTCCCTCCAATGACTGTAAGCAGCATAAATTTAAGCATTATATATAATGTTAGCCTCTAGCACCACTGCCAGCTTCATCATAATTCATTATTTGATTTGAGGTAGAAGGGACACTTTAAGATCCACCATTGAAGACATGCAGAGCCACCGTATGACTGACGTTATGGATTTAAACACACACTTTCCCTGATTCAACTTTGTTTAACTTCAACACCTCAACATGCGGCCCTGACCTTGCACTGCACCACATCTGGCGCAGCCGCTCCGTCTTACTTTCTAATTAACGACCAAAGCCCGCATGTCGCCGCCACGTCGCCGAGCTCCCAGCACGACGAGGAGGCGCGGCGCGAAAAAAAAAAGCCAGCGAGAATAAAAATGCAAATGCGTGGCGGTGCTTACTGAGCTCCTGCAGCTGTTTGAGCTGCAGCACTGCCTCCTCTCCCTCCTCGTCTCCCGAGCTGAAGAACAGCGCCGAGCCTTCCAGCGTAAACCAGCCCACCCTCCAGTAGTACAGGTCGTGGCCTTCTTTGTAGTGAAGCCTGCCGATCAGCTCGCTGTCTTTACGCACCAATCCCTCCACTTTGGGCGGGACGAAGCACTGCGGATCCCAAACACACACAAAAGGAGAGTTTTGCAATTAAGATGCAACTTTTTCGGCGCAGCACAAATCACAACCTTCTTCCTGAACATTTTGGCTTAAAGTGTTTTCCTTCCTTGCTGCTGCGCTCTGCCTCGGCCATTGTTCTGCGATTCAAATTGAAATACGGAGGTCCGCGGGGCCTATGGTGCAGATGGAGAGACATATGGGCTAATGCAGCTTTACCTCCCACTATCTATGACTGGGTTGCCTGGGACTAAAAAGATAAAAGAGGGAACAGGGGACATATTTATGTAGGGTGTTATTACAAGATCCTGTCAGCATGTGGGGGAAGAGATAGCAAGACCACTTGTCTTACTGAAAGAAGCCGAGGCAGCACGGAGGACAATGTGCGAGAATGAAAAAGGAAAAAAGAAAAAAGTGTGAGATGGATGTGCTGTGCAGCAAATTCACACGCTTTTTTTTTTTTTTTAAGTGAAAGAAAAGAGAAAAAAAAAACTTAGAAAAGGAGCAAAGAGTGTGTTTTTTTTTTTTTTTTTTTTGTGGGTGAGTGGGCTTTGTGCAAAGTGTGTCACCTTTGTTAGCGCCTGGATCCAGTCGCGCTGCGTTTCCTGTGTTTCAGCGCCGACAATCAGCGCTCGCTCCGTCTGCAGGTACAGCTCCACGGTGAACACAGCCCTGCCGGAAGAGCTCGCGATTAGATAGCTGGGAATGGAAAATGTCCTCTCGAACACATCGAAGGAAGGACGAGGCATTAAGAAAAAATGAGGAAAAAATTACAGATGCATGATGTATAACAGGTTTATTGCTTTCCACTAGGATCAATGCTTCCTGTAAACGCTCACACTTAGAATGCCCATTACGACCAGAGATCTGGAGCAACTGGGAGTTCAAGTCCTTGCTCAAGGCTGCCTCGGAGACGGTAATGAGAGACGGGTGAAGAGGTGCTGTTTTACCCTCCACACCCAGATTTATTCTGTTCTAGCCTCACCGACCACCTTTTAGTTAGTATCCAAACTCTTAAACAGGACACTCCCCGTTAACGCTGGTTTCTGCAGCAGGAAAAGGGTCATTTTTATGTTTCAAGTAAACCAGGCATGACCCCGAAAGCAGATCATTATCTGGTAGTCGTTATTAAAGTTATTGGAAGTCGGCTAATTAGTCAAACGTGCGTGCTGAGGGAGTTTCACTCCACCGATTCTGCGGAAAACCGACTGAGCAGCCATTTTTAATTACTGAAAGTTGTCGAAACAAGTGGTAGATGAGAAGCACAACACCTGTTAAATGGGAACAAAATGTTGTTATTAGTAGTTTTTCTTTTCACTCAGCAATTAATTTGATTGTATCGCAGAGTTCGGCGGCGGTTATTAGCTGTAGTGGAAAAACTTAAAGCTAACTGTGGACAAAAAAAACCTCTGTCCAATCCTGGTCCTCGAGGGCCGCAATCCAGCATGTTGTAGATGTTTCCCTTCTTCCAACACATCTGATTCAAATGATCAGCTCAGCATCAAGCTCTGACAATGATCCTGATCATGTGAATCAGGTGTGTTGGAAGAAGGGAAACATCTAAAACATGCAGGACTGTGGCCCTCGAGGACCAGGATTGGACACCCCAGCTCTAAACCCTCTATTAATGACTGACGCAGAGGTTTTCAAACTGGGGGACGGTCAGTGAATGGAAACAATATAATAGTTATGACGTATCAAAAGGAGACCACATGGAATAAATATGTAAAGGAATTTAACGTTTTTCATTCCCTTTTTTCTTAAACTTCTGTCTGAGGAGAAGCCGACAGCCTCAGGCTTTGAAACCCCCCTGGGCTAATATATATATATATATATATATATATATAGGAGTTCAGCTGGAATAAAGTTGAGAGACGAGTTGAGTTTAAATTACTGCGGTTGTTCAACATAAACCTTTTATGAATATTCGGGTGTATTACCTTTTAGACTCGTCCATATTTGTTGCTCCCACACTTCAAGAATTTTACATTTCCGAATAAAAAAAAAAGACTTTCCAAGTTGCAATGACAACTTGCATGTTAATTAAAACAGTGGTAGGTTTAACAAATCCATGAAAGCGTTGCATTTTTCATTAGACGAGTGCATAAAATCTGCTTCTTTGCATCAAGATCAACTGTCTAGCAGTGGAGCAACTTATGCAAGATTTCTTTCTTTGTTGTTTTTTCATCGAAATACACCTTCAGATATTCAAAATGAGACTTTAACAATGTGTTTCAGTCATTCAGGTGCATTCACTTGTAAGGATGTGAAGATGAAAGCGCACATGAAGTGGCACCAAACATCCGATAGTTCAAAAAAAAAATCCAGAGCATGCATGCACTTGTACGCTCATTCATCCCGGCACGGACAGTGTGAAAGAGGCAAAAACCCTCGCTGTCGGAAGCAAAGAGGCAGCTATTAATCTTTGTTGGTCTTTCTTGTCCTGTTGTCCCCCCCCCTCTCCTCGCCAACACCTCTCCCTCACTGAAGGTATGCAGGTCAGAGTATCGCTGCCTTAATGGTCTGCACACGCCGCCGAGCTGCTGGGAACGCTACAGCGAGGGCGGCTCTAAATGCTACAGCGCTGGGTGTTTAAGTCGGCGTGGAAGCAGGCGAGACATGGGTGTTTGTGCGCCCTGGCGTGACCCCCTGTCCTCGCCTTTCTCTGGGCCGGCAGGTGTGCGGGAGCTTGTTAGGGTGGTGGGTGTCCCAGAGGGAGAGCGAGGCAGAGAACGGCAGGAGGAGGAGGCGGGTGCGTCGGAAATGCTGCCGTAAAGAAAGGACGGGAGGGGATGAGAGTCCCGGAGGGAGGGAGTGGATGGGGGAGACAGAACACAGGCTGGAGAGGAAGAGCAAAGAGAGGCGTTGAAATAATGACAAGCCGAGATAAGAGACACAATATAAAGGCCGCCGTCTTGTACTGCATATGGCTCCTGTTTGAAACGGGATGCACTGCACAGCTCATGGATGAGATGCTGATGCTCTTGTATTATTTTAAACAGCACTGTGCCGTTCAACTTAAAGCTCTTTTAAAAAGTTTACCTGCACGAAAACCTGCCTGAACTCAATGTACAGACCAGATTTAACCTCGTACTGTAATTTTTTTTTTTTTTTTTGAGTTATTTTTTTGGCCTTTGTGCCTTTATTTGATGGTAAAGTGAGAGAGCGACAGGAAAGTGGGGGAGAAGAATGAGGGGAGGACATATGGGAAAGGGCCATGAGCGGGATTCGAACTCACGACCCCCACATCGGGACTGCAGCCCCGTACGCAGGACACCGGCTCAACCAGGTGAGCCACAGCGGCGCCCCCTCGTACTGTAATACT